>NC_060129.1:141334369-141635816 GCF_021461395.2 Schistocerca americana
TTTTCCCGAGGTAGTTCGTTTGTCGAACTCCGGTTGTAGTTATCTGAAACATGAAATTAACATATCATGCTGATCCTTAGAGATGTAATTTTAGTTCATCATAGCGGTTTTAAGCAAGTAGGCGACATTATAGATTTTTGAAAAAAAATGTCCATTTTTCAACTCCTCTTTTTTGGCCGAAAAAATACTTAACATCGGCCATGATGAACTGAAGAAAATTCAGTTTCGTTGAAGAGAGACCAAAAATCATTAAAATCGGATGAAAACTGTAGCGTGGGCGACAACAACCATATCGAAAAACATGGTTTTGAGGAAAACGGCCGCGTGGAATTAGCCGAGCGGTCTAGGGCGCTACAGTCATGGACTGTGCGGCTGGTCCTGGCGGAGGTTCGAGTCCTCCCTCGGACATGGGTGTGTGTGTTTGTCCTTAGGATAATTTAGGTTAAGTAGTGTGTAAGCTTAGGGACTGATGACCTTAGCAGTTAAGTCCCATAAGATTTCACACACATTTTTTGAGAGAAACGCGTTTAAACTTTGAAAAGTTTCCATCATATAAAAAAAAAGGGACAAAACTTGAAACTTACGATATATCGTCGTTGCATTGTCCGTAATAACTACCGCTCCGGCCAGTGGATGAAAGTTTTCTTCTATTTTGACCCGGTAAGCCCTCATTTTCGTCCTCAAAAGCGCTTTTCGTCGCTGCGCGTATCGCCGCTCGGGTCTTTATCTTCAGAGAATCGTCCGCATTTCATCGCCGGTTTTGCTTTGAAGGGAATCTGCCACGTGCATTGATGCAGGTACGGCCTACAATGAATACACAAATGGCCAAATCTGAAGCAACGTTGGCAATTTCATTTCGGCTGGATGTATTTTTGGTGTGTATCTGCAATGAGTTTGTTGAAAGTTTCTCTCACGTTTCGAATAAAACCGCCCAAGCAATGTCCCAGAAAATCATGTTTACTCGTATCGCTACAAATAGGGAGTATGAACGCGAAACCAGTTCTCTGACACCGAGGTGTGCCGTGCGCATTCGACTTCAAACGCTCACAGAATCGGTACTTTTGGAGTTCGCGCATAATGTTTTGGGGAATAATTCTTCAATGCACACACGTTCGGATTCCGTAACAAAAAAAAAGTCGAGTTTTTTTCGACCATCACTCTGTCGTTCCCACTTACCTCAGCTGTACAGAAATTAAAATAAAACTGGAATTTACCGAATGTATCTGTTGTAGTCTCATCAAAGTGTTTGAAAGCTGTTGAAAAATTCCGTGCATGAGCTAAAGAGCAGAAACCAATTTTTAATATACCAAGTTCTTTTAATCGAACTAAAAAGTATATAGGGAGATTCACGAAGATATGCAAATATTTTTATGTTATTCTACAAGTAAAACTAAAGAAAAAAGTTCGTAGAACCATAGTTCTGCAAATGTTTAGTTATGGAGTTAACGCCTAGTACAAGATTTTGCCTGAAATTTAGCAACTTAGATAATATGAAGCAAACGCAAAACTGTACCAGGTTAAAGTAAAGCGCGATTTCCATTTATTTTGTTGTTATTGGTCTGGTGAATCTAATGAAACATGTCCCAGGCGTGATCTGCAGTAGTTTTCCGGAACATCCAGAGAAACAAAGACGTAATTTCCTAAAAATTTTTATTTATTAACTACTTGGCCCAATTTGTTTCCTAAATTCCAGATAATTGCGCAAAGGTTTCAACAGAAGTTGTAGACAATTTAATTTCGGAATAATGATAGTAATAACATTAACTGATACTGTATGAATGTGTCAGGTAATCTACAAAGTACAACAGTTTCTATGTGGTTTCACTTAAATCACTCTTGTTATTATGTTATTTCATTGAACAATACAGAAAACTAACTCGTTTCAAGTTTAGGAAACGACTGAAACAACTGACTAACGGCTGCCAACAATGACATATTAATGAATGTCAACAATGACATCTTAATGGATAGTAAACAAACTTAACTTGTATAATAAGCTTTGTTTCTCCGGGTGTTCTGCAAAACTACTGCAGATACACGTGTGGGACATGTTCTATTAGATTCATCAGATCAATAACAACGAAATAAGTGGAAATCGTGCTTTACTTTCACCTCGTACAGTTTTTCGATGGCTTCATATAAGCAAAGTTGCTAAATTTCAGGAAAAATCTTTAACTAACCGTAACTCGGTAACTAAACATTTGAGGACCTATGTTTATATGACCTTTTTTCTTTAGTTTTACTTGTAGAATAACATATTAAAATATTTGCATATTTTCGTCAATCACCCTATATAGTAATTTCCCCCTAACCCTGTACAGGCGCCATACAATATAGTGATGAAAGGTCGTATTTCTCAATTTTTAAATTCTGTGAACGTAGCTGTAAGATTTAAAAGAAAAACTTGTGGTGCGTGTAATAAATAACTGTTGTGTGAATAGATCATTTCTATTATCTGCACTACTGCATACATCCCACGTGTTTCATTTTAAATGCTACAAGGCCTTTCACAGTTATTAAAAATTCACAATGACATATTTTCAGGACTCCCTGTGTTGGCTTAGGAACCTGTGTGAGGCTATATTTCTTAGTCCGGTTTAAAGACACGGATATTAAAAAATTAATCTTTTATTCAAATAATTTTTCTGACTTTGATTCTGAATTTATTTCTGTGGGGGTATGTTATGGCCCTGGGATTGAACTTACAACGAAGGAAACCCCACTTTAAATGTCACCTGGGATTACTTTGTAGACAGTGGAGTTGATGACTATTTTCTACTTCGTCTTACCTCGCATTCTTATAACTGATGTTTGATGTTGCTGGCTAGTCCTGTTTGCAGCTCTCTTCTGTTGTATTGTTCGTCAGTGGAAGGTAAAGGCATTGTAATGTTCGAAAACTGAAAATAATGATCTTAGCATCACGTAATTCCATCGTCATTGTGCTGGTACTTCGTCTATTCAGTCTGATTTTACTAGCAAGTTAAGTGAGCCAGCACTTGAAGTGTTTTGTGTCGGATGTTCCGTACCTGGCGTTGTGTGCTACATGATGTAGCTCTTATGAGGATTCTTGTTTCTCTGTTGAACAATCTTTTTGGTTTGGTTTCGATGAGCTGTGCAGACAGGCGCTGCATACTCCACAACTGGTCTTCTGAAGTTCTTGTATGTATCAGCTTTAGATCGTCTGAAACTCAGCAAATGCTTTCTTTAATCTCTTTTAAAAGTGGTACTCATGTAACTTTTGCTGTGATGTGTGTGTGAGGTGTGGAGTCCGTACAGTACTGGCAGTTGCAGCAGCAGCAGCAGCCCGTATGTAAACAGGCGGCGCTGTGTCCCCTGAACAAACACACACTCCGCAGGGTCTCGGGGAACCCCCTGAGCGCCCAGCCGCTCCCAGCATGCACCTGCTGGGGGATCCCCGCGGGGAATAACATCTCTCTCTCTCTCTCTGCCGCTGTTCCAATTGTTTGTAGTAGCCACGTCCTCTTCCCATGGGCCACTCCACGCCATTCTACCCCGCCCCCTCCCGTCCCTGCCGGCCAGAGTGGCCGAGCGGTTCTAGGCGCTACAGTCTCGAACCACGAGACCGCTACGGTTGCAGGTTCGAATCCTGCCTCGGGCATGGATGTGTGTGATGTTCTTGGGTTAGTTAGGTTTAAGTAGTTCTAAAAGTTCTAGGGGAGTGATGACCTGAGGTGTTAAGTCCCGCAGTGCTCAGAGCCATTTGAACCATTTTGAACCTCCCGTCCCTCCCCATACAACTGATGAAGGCTCTAAGCTCTTAATCCGCCATGGTAGCTGCGCGACCAGTGTAGCAGATTCCTAAACGGACAAGATTTTCTCCGCTCGGGGAGCGGTTCTTGCGCTGTCCTTCCTGTCACACAGTGCATGGGGGCTTAATTAAATATAAATCAAATAATTTTAATTTTAGGCGCTGTTTGTCCGATTACGAAGTATCGTAACCGGTTGGCCCTGATTAGTATTAGTACGCAATCTGGCTGCTTAGAATAACAATAAAGAATGAAACGAAATTTCCGTTAACACAATTAATTAATTAAGTCCCCAGCAACTATAGAAGCTACGAAACAACAAAGCAGAAGTGTAACTGTCTGTGTGTGGAAGTGTGATTCAACGTACACATCTGGCACGGTTCTTCCTCAATACGACAATATGCTTTAAGCACCATTTACACTGAAGTAATTAAAAAAACCAGAAATACTATAATTGCACATAGAAATCAGAATTACACTCTAATACATGAACACAAGCCACATGCTTTGTTGACTGAACCTGTGACCAAGAGACATTGTTACTTAGGAAATTTGAAATAAAAAAAATGTTTTTTACCTTCATATATACTGACGAAAAATACACTCTGATCATTACAACATCCCCATTCGAACAGCATCGGCTGTCTAGCCCATCAGAACAACTGCACACGACATGCTCACAACTAGTACTGCTATCGACATCCTCTCAACAAGGACTGACCACGGCAACCTCAGAACTAAGACTTCCCACGGCAACCTCTGAACTACAACTGCGCCAGTGGAGGCGGCGGAATAAAACTCTCTGGCGCAATCTCTGGCGCTGTGACTCAGTGTAGCCACCTTTCAACAGTCATAATTGGCTGAGTAGCCATGGCCCGAAATCAAATAAATTGAAAAAGAAAGTAAACTGCGAATTCGGCACTGTCCCGTACACAGGCGTCCTGGCACAGTCGTCAGGTATCCCGATTTAGGTGAGGCTCTCGTGCTGTATGGTCCTCTCTATAATACAAATGGTTCAAATGGCTCTGAGCACTATGCGACTTAACTTCTGAGGTCATCAGTCCCTTAGAACTTAGAACCAATTAAACCTAACTAACCTAAGGACATCACACACATCCATGCCCGAGGCAGGTTTCAAACCTGCGACCGTAGTGGTCGCTCGGGTCCAGACTGTAGCGCCTAGAACCGCACGGCCACTCCGGCCAACTTGATAATACAGCTCCTGATGATATCTTGTCGCAGTATAGAAAAACCTCGGTTATAGCAACATAGAAATTTTATAAACTGTAACCCCATGGTCTTTTAAGTCTGTCAAACAGTAAGTTAAGCAGTGCTCTTCTAATACACTTTGCAGCATGGAAGCTATCTGCCACAGAACCTACACTCATGCTCATAAATTAAGGATAACTGCAGAATGTGGTACCACACGACGTGGCAACACACAGAACTGGCGCTAATAGCTTAGGGACATAGGGAACACACACGACACAGATCTATAAGTCCACAGTATAGGTGATAAGTTGAGAAAATCGTCCCAAAACACTCGTGCTACAAATCGCCACTGTTTCCTGCGCATGTACCCCAACATTGATGTCGGGTATGACCACCGTACACAGGCCACACAACGGGTTGGCATACTCTGGATCAGGTGGTCGAGCAGCTGCTGGGGTATAGCCTCCCATTCTTGCAACAGTGCCTGTCGGAGCTCGTGAAGTGTCCTAGAGGTTTGAAGACGTGCAGATGTGCTCGATGGGGTTTAGGTCTGAAGAACAGGCAGACTACTCCATTCGCCTGATATCTCCTGTTTCAAGGTACTCCTCCACGATGGCAGCCCTGTGGGGCCGTGTGTTGTTATCCATCAGGAGGAAGGTGGGACCCACTGCACCCCTGAAAAGGTGGACATACTGGTGCAAATGACGTTCCGAAACAACTGACAGTTCCTCTGTCAAAGACATGCAGGGGTGTAGATGCACCAATCATAATCCCACCCATCAAACCATGACCTCCATACAGGTCCGTTTCAAGGACATTAAGGGGTTGGTATCTGGTTCTTGGTTCACTCCAGGCGTAAACCCGGCGAGAATCACTGTTCAGACTATACCTGTTCCAATGACCATGTACTGTGTTCTTGACACCAGGCTTTACGGGCTCTCCTACGACCAGGGGTCAGTTGAATGCCCCTTGCAGGGCTCTGAGCGAATGAACCGTGTCTGTTCAGTAGTCTGTAGGCTGTGTGTCTGGAGACAACTGTTCCAGTGGCTGCGGTAAGGTCCCGAGCGAGGCTACCTGCAGTACTCCGTGGCCGTCTGCGGGCACTGATGGTGAGATATCGGTCTTCTTGTGGTGTTGTACACTGTGGACGCCCCGTACTGTAGCGCCTGGACACGTTTCCTGTCTGCTGGAATCACTGCCATAATCTTGAGATCGCACTTTGTGGCACACGGAGGGCCCGTGCTACGACCTCCTGTGTTTGACCAGCCTCCAGTCGCCCTAGTATTCTACCCCTCATAACGTCATCAATATGTGTTCTTTGAGCCATTTTCAACACACAGTCAGCATTAGCACGTCTGAATAACGTCTGCACACTTACTCGCTTCACCGTACTCTGACATGCACAACACCACTCCGCGTATGTGGACTGCTGCCAGCGCCACCGTGCGACGACCGCAGGTCAAATGCACCGCATGGTCAGACCCCGAGGTGATTTAAACTCGCAAACCGCCCACCAGAGCGTTGCTTCACCATGTATCAGCATTATCCTTAATTTAAGAGTATGAGTGTATATACTGTAACCTCATCGTCTTTTTAAGTCCGTCAAACAGGAAGTTAAGCGGCGCTCTTCTACCACACATTGCGGCATGGGAGCTGTCTGCCACAGAACCTATTTTTTACTGTGAATAACAGTGTTGTGACATCAAATACATACTACTAAAGGTATGGAAAATTTAGAAGAAGGAAACCAAAGTCGAAAAAATAGAATGCCAGTTGGAAGAGTAAACACAGTGTGGGCGCCGGCCGCGGTGGTCTAGCGGTTCTGGCGCTTAGTCCGGAACCGCGCGACTGCTACGGTGGCAGGTTCGAATCCTGCCTCGGTCATGGATGTGTGTGATGTCCTCAGGTTAGTTAGGTTTAAGTAGTTCTAAGTTCTAGGGGACTGATAACCACAGATGTTAAGTCCCATAGTGCTCAGAGCCACAGTGTGGGCAAAACAACACTGCCACAGAAAATATTCCATGTACCTCAGTAGAGACATCCCAACGCACATCAGCCACCCCAGTTTTTGACGCGACCTCGGGGAAGATCAGTTTGGATTCCGTAGAAATGTTGGGACACGTGAGGCAATACTGATCCTATCTTAGAAGAAAGATTAAGGAAAGGCAAACCTACGTTCCTAGCATTTGTAGACTTAGAGAAAGCTTTTGACAATGTTGACTGGAATACTCTCTTTCAAATTCTGAAGGCGGCATGGGTAAAATACAGGGAGCGAAAGGCTATTTACAATTTGTACAGAAACCAAATGGCAGTTATAAGAGTCGACGGACATGAAAGGGAAGCAGTGGTTGGGAAGGGAGTGAGACAGGGTTGTAGCCTATCCCCGATGTTATTCAATCTGTATATTGAGTAAGCAAAGGACTTGGAAGAGCAGTTCAACGGAATGGACAGTGTCTTGAAAGGAGGATATAAAATGAACATCAACAAAAGCAAAACGAGGATAATGGGATGTAGTCCAATTAAATCGGGTGATGCTGAGGGAATCAGATTAGGAAATGAGACACTTAAAGTAGTAAAGGAGTTTTGCTATTTGGGGAGCAAAATAACTCAAGATGGTGAAAGTAGAGAGGATATAAAATGTAAACTGGCAATGGCAAGGAAAGCGTTTCTGAAGAAGAGAAACTTGTTAACATCGAGTATAGATTTAAGTGTCAGGAAGTCGTTTCTGAAAGTATTTGTATGGAGTGTAGCCATGTATGGAAGTGAAACATGGACAATAAATAGTTTGGACAAGAAGAGAATAGAAGCTTTCGAAATGTGGTGCTACAGAAGAATGTTGAAGATTAGGTGGGTAGATCACGTAACTAACGAGGAGGTATTGAATAGGATTGGGGAGAAAAGAAGTTTGTGGCACAACTTGACTAGAAGAAGGGTAGGACATGTACTGAGGCATCAAGGGATCACAAATTTAGTATTGGAGTTCAGCGTGGAGGGTGAAAATCGTAGAGGGAGACCAAGAGATGAATACACTAAGCAGATTCAGAAGGATGTGGGTTGCAGTGAGTACTGGGAGATGAAGGAGCTTGTACAGGATAGATTAGCATGGAGAGCTGCATCAAACCAGTCTCTGGACTGAAGATTACAACAACAACAAGTTAGGTTGCCTTATCTTAAGGTGCTCGAAGTATTTGCTGGGACAGTGTTTTCCTGAACTAGGGTCAACTTCAACTTCCGTCCAGCCATTTTTAAACCGTGTGGTCCGTCTCCGTAGCGTAGCGTTACTACCTACCACGCAGGGGCCCGGGTTCGATTCCCGACGGGGGACTGGGTGTTGTGTGTCCATCATCATCATCATCATCATCATCATCATTGACTCGCAAGTCGCCGAAGTGGCGTCAGCTAAAGAGGACTTGCAATACGGTGGCCGAACTCCCTCCAATGGGGCCTCCCGACCAACAATGCCATACGATCATTTCATTTCATAAACCGTGTGAACCATTCGTATCGCCGAGCACGGTTTAAGCTCCCACCACCGTAGCATTCCTGCATCATTTGATGTGTCTCTGTGAAGGTTTTCTCGAGTTCCACGCAAAATTTGATGCAGACATGTTGCTCCTCTAACCCTGCCATCTTGAAATTCGCGAACTGTGCGACGCAACTTTATCGTTCAATACAGCAATGAACAATAACTAAGAGCCCTACAACAATGAAACTTTCGGCAGTTACGCATCAACCACGGGCGTGTGCACGGACGCCAAACGCCTTTCGCTGCAACACACCATTGGCGCGATATTACGAATTTTCCTGAATTTCTTGAACAGACCTCGTATGTTGTGTAAGTTCTGATTACCTGATCACTTTAGAAGACTGTAAATGTCAGCATCATGTCGGAACAATCTAAGAGAGCTGCTCAGATTGTCTAATAAATCGTTTATGTAGATTAGGAACAGCAGAGGGCTTATAAGACTTCCATGAGGAATACTAAAGGTAAATTCTCTTTTAGTCGATGAGTTTCCGTCTGTGACCTTTCTGACAGAAAATCACTAACCGAGTCGCACAACTGAAGCGATACTGCATAGCCACGGAATTTGATTAGAAGTCGCTTGTGAAGAGTGGAGTGAAAAGCCTACATCTGCTCTCCGAAAGGCACCATACGGTGTGTGATGGAGGATACTTCATTCCTTTTCCAGCCCCCTCACGAGAGTTCAGAGAGTATAATGATTGCTTATAGGTTCCTTGTGGGCACGAATCTCTGTTTTACCTTGATACTCTCTTCTCGAGATTTTCGTAGGAGGCAGCAAAGTACTGGTTGAGTCTTGCAGGCGTGTACGCTCTCGGAACTTCAACTATAAACCATAACGTGATACAGAACGCCTCTCTTGCAGCGTCTGCCACAGGATTTGGCAGAGCATCTCTGTGACGCTTTCGCGCTTACTAAACGAATCTGTTACGAAACGTGCTGCTCTTCTTTGGATCTTCTACATATCTTCTATCTACACTGAGGTGATCTGATTGCGATATGAACGTGTACATATGGCGCTAGTATCACGTACACAAGCATTGGATTGGCGGAACTTTCATTTGCATATTTCTTAAAATACCAGCAAGATTGCTCTTTCTTATGAAATGACGGGTACATAGCAGACTAAAAGACTGGTAACATTGGTGCCAAAATCGGTTATGGAGAATAAAGGTTATTATCACCGATATTGGAAAAGAAGGTAATCGTCTTTATTGTAAACACACCAAAAAAAGTTTAGCATCACCTCGGTTCCCAGAACTCCTGAATATAACGTTGACTGTGGATACTGTATCACAGACGCAGTCCCTTTGACTGCTCAGAGTTGTCACTAAACCAGCCCAAAGATGTAATCAAACATGCATGGCCAGTGCCTATTAGACGGAGAGGGTCCGACAGCCGGTCAATTCCAGTCATTCCACCAGTAAGGAGGTACACGGCTCGTGTTGTCTGTAGTTCAATCATACCTAGACGGTCAATACCGCATCCGCAGTGTTACTTTGTGCCAGGAAGGGCTCTCAACAAGGGAAGTGTCCAGGCGTCTCGGAGTGAACCAAAGCGATGTTGTTCGGACATGGAGGAGATACAGAGAGAGACAGGAACTGCCGATGACATGCCTCGCTCAGGCCGCCCAAGAGCTACTACTGCAGTGGATGACCGCTACCCACGGATTATGACACGGAGGAACCCTGACAGCCACACCACCTTGTTGAATAATGCTTTTCGTGCAGCCACAGGACGTCGTGTTACGATTTAAACTGTGTGCCATAGGCTGCATGGTGCACAACTTCACTCCCGACGTCCATCGCTTGGTCCATATTTTCAACCACGACACCGTGCAGCGCGGTACAGATGGGCCCAACAACATGCCGAATGGACCGCTCAGGATTGGCATCACGTTCTCTTCACCGATGAGCGTCGCATATGCTTTCAACCAGACAATCGTCGGAGACGTGTTTGAAGGCCCACTGTCCAGCGAGTGCAGAAAGGTGGAGGTTCCCTGCTGTTTTGGGGTGGCGTTATGTAGGGCCGACGTACGCCGCTGGCGGTCATGGAAGGCGCCGTAACGGCTGTACGATACCTGAATGCCATCCTCCGACCGATAGTGCAACCATATTGGCGAGGCAATCGTTTTCATGGACGACAATTCGCGCCCCCATCGTGCACATCTTGTGAATGACTTCCTTCAGGATAACGACATCGCTCGACTAGAGTGGCCAGCATGTTCTCCAGACATGAACACTATCGACAATGCCTGGAATAGTTTGAAAAGGGCTGTTTATGTACGTCGTGACCCACCAACCACTCTGAGGGATCTACGCCGAATCGCCGTTGAGGAGTGGGACAATCTGGACCGACAGTGCCTTGATGAACTTGTGGATGGTATGCCACGACGAATACAGGCACGCATCAGTACAAGAGGACGTGCTGCTGCGTATTAGAGCTACCGGTGTGTACAGCAATCTGGACCACCACCTCTGAAGGTCTCGCTGTATGGTGGTACAACATGCAATGTGTGGTTTTCATGAGCAATAAAAGGGCGGAAATGATGTTTATGTTGATCTCTATTCCAATTTTCTGTACAGGTTCCGGACCTCTCGGGACCGAGGTGATGCAAAGCTTTTCTTGACGTGTGTATTATCACAGTTCGCCCTTTGCGGCTCAAAATGAGTAAACTAAACGCAGTACGATCTTCCTCAACGAAATAATTTTGCAGGAAGGTGTTTAGTATTTAGGCGTGTACTTAGATGAGTTTGTTCCATTTACTGATTTAAGGAAATGCCGAAACGTAGAAGGATTTATATAAAATTTTAATGTAATTCACATATACAGCCAGGATGCTGGACTTACGGATCTTGCGCAGCATTTGCGGAACGACAGTAGCTATTTGGTGCAAGGTATATTCAGAAGGTAACGGAATTTTGTGATTTCGCGAGTTGTATTAATGCGTTTGGTGCGATTCTTTCGTTTTTGTGTTGGTAAATGTAATGCAAGGCTTGTCCAGAAAGTATGTTCCGATCAGTCGCGAAATGGAAACTACATAGAAAATCGGAAATGTTTCATTTGCGACAATTGGCTCCACCTTGCAGCTGCTTCTCTACATAGTCGCCGCTCCAGCTAGGACATCTGTCGCACCGTTATACCAACTTTCCAATACCCTCGTCATAGAAGGCAGCCGCCTGTGCTTCCCGCTAATTCTCTACGCTCATCTATAGCTAGTTGTCTGCGCGAAAATGTTGTCTTCATAGCCAGTAGTTAGTGTGAGCAGAGATGAAACACAGAGGGAGCCAATTACGGGCTGTAGTGCGGGTGATCAAACACTTCCCATCGAAAACACTCCAGGAGCATTTTTATTGCCCCTGCAGACTGCGACCGAGAATTGTCACAAAGTTGGATCCGTATGACAGTTCTGTAATGTGGGCTGCATAAAATACAATACAGTACAGGCTACCTTCCATTGGGAAAGTGGATGCACTCAGCGACTGTATGTGACTTATAATTTATAGAGTGCAGCAATCAGTCGTCCTTTTTAGATTTTATTATGCAAATCCAGATTTCGGCTAGTTGCTGTCCATTCTCAATGCGCTATTTTTAATTCTCAATGGATCTAAGTCCCTGTTGTTCGGGCGTCAGTAACTAGCCGAAATCTGGATTTGCATAATAATATCTAAAAAGGACAACTGATTGCTGCACTCTATAATTTATAAAAAAAGTACATTCGCTATGGCAAAAAAGGCATTTCTGGCCAAGTCTACTAATATCAAATACCGGCCTTAATTTGGGGAAGAAATTTCTGAGGATGTACGTCTGGAATACAGCATTGTATGGTAGTGAAACATGGACTGAGGGAAAACCGGAACAGAAGAGAATCGAAGCATTTGAGATGTAGTGCTATAGACGAATGTTGAAAATTAGGTGGACTGATAAGGTAAGGAATGAGAAGGTTCTACGCAGAATCGGAGAGGAAAGGAATATGTGGAAAACACTGATAAGGAGAAGGGACAGGATGATAGGACATCTGCTAAGACATGAGGGAATGACTTCCATGGTACCACATGGAGCTGTAGAGGGCAAAAACTGTAGGGAAAGACAGAGATTGGAATACGTCAAGCAAATAATTGAGGACGTAGGTTGCACGTGCTACTCTGAGATGAAGAGGTTAGCACAGGAAAGGAATTCGTGGCGGGCCGCATCAAACCAATCAGTAGACTGATGACAAAAAAAAAAAAAAATTCCAGAAAGGCCCGTACAGGACCTGCAACATGCAGTCGTGCATTATCCTGCTGAAATGTAGGGTTTCGCAGGGATCGAATGAAGGGTAGAGCCACGGGTCGTTAACACATCTGAAATGTAACGTCCACTGTTCAAAGTGCCGTCAGTGCGAACGACAGGTGACCGAAACGTGTAACCATTGGCACCCCATACCATAACGCCGAATGATACGCCAGTATGGCGATGACGAATACACACTTCCAATGTGCGTTCACCACGATGTCGCCAAACACGGATGCGACCATCATGATGCTGTAAACAGAACCTGGATTCATCCGAAAAAACGACGTTTTGCTACTCGTGCACCCAGGTTCGTTGTCGAGTACACCATCGCAGGCGCTCCTGTCTGTGATGCAGCGTCAAGCGTAGCCGCAGCCACGGTCTCCGAACTGATAGTCTGTGCTGCTGCAAACGTCGTCGAACTGTTCGTGCAGACGGTTGTTGTCATGCAAACGTCCCCATCTGTTGACTCAGGGATCGAGACGTGGCTGCACTATCCGTTACAGCCATGCGGGTAAGATGCCTGTCATCTCGACTGCTAGCGATACGAGGCCGTTGGGTACAGGTGTTTTATGTCTACTATTTACACTATATCACTAAGTATATTTTTAAGGTCTTGCCAAAGAAATTGATCTTCACATCGATCCCAGTGTATCACACACATTTACACTACTGACCATTAAAATTGCTACACCACGAAGATGACGTGCTACAGACGCGAAATTTAACCGACAGGAAGAAGATGCTGTGATATGCAAATGATTAGCTTTTCAGAGCATTCACACAAGGTTGGTGACACGTACAACGTGCTGACATGAGGAAAGTTTCCAACCGATTTCTCATACACAAACAGCAGTTGACCGGCGTTTCCTGGTGAAACCTTGTTGTGATGCCTCGTGTAAGGAGGAGAAATGCGTACCATCACGTTTCCGACTTTGATAAAGGTCGGATTGTAGCCTATCGCGATTGCGGTTTACCGTATCGCGACACTGCTGCACGACAATGCCTGTCCGCAAACTGCTACCCACACTGCTGGAACGTTCCAGAAACCCAAATTTGAAGTACTGGATCATCCTACATATAGTCCAGACCTTGCACCTTCTATCATTTGTTTGGTCCACTCAAGCATTAAGGGGCCGTCTATTTGCCTCGGACGAAGCAGTGAAAACAGCGGTGCATTCCTGGCTCGCAGCTCAACCAAGGACCTTCTTTCATGAGGGCATCAGGAAGCTTGTATAACGATGGCAATTTCACATTTGCGATGGCATATCTCACGCCTACATTTACCTGTCATCTTGCAGTGTTTTAGCACTGAAATGTGTTAAGTAGACGTATGTATTCGAGAAATTTCGTTACTGTAAATTAACTATTTTTTGCTGTTTCGATTTTCTTTCCGTCAGTACTTGAAGTGGGGACTGTATTGAAACGGGCGAATAAAATCGTTGCAATTAAAAAAAGTAGTATAATTTTGTTGAACACATCTCGCATGCGAAGAGATGTATTCAGGAAACCAGTAACTAAGAAACCCATGACGAAAATGGAGCGTGTGAAAGTCATGAATCCTACTCGGTGGGATTGATCTTAGTTTAGGGTGAACAGGCGTAATCAGACACAACTTGCTGTACTCGTATTTTATGCTTGTGTTACTGGTCAGCTGGAAGTGTCTGGAGCCTCCACTATTTCTCTCCCCGTTGTACTACGTCGCGCTACTGAAGCAGCAGGCGGGTAATCCACATGTACATGGCCAGTATCCCATTTTCCAAATAGGCCGCAACACGATTTCTGGCGGGCAGTACCGAAATTCAGCAAACAATTCGGACAGAAATAACAGTTAAAGCCCACTGTAATTGGAAATTCCGTTTCCCGGATTACCTCTGCGATTAATTTCACAGTAGGATATTTTAATCCGCCATTTATGGCTACGCAAATAACGGCCGGTATCGGTAAACAATATTAAAACATAGCGCGTACGCTCGGGTTGTGCGTAACCTGCATAGAACGCGAAAGTCCTAAATTTCGTCGATAGGCAAAGTGCAAAACATTTCAGTTAAATCTCTGTATTTTTCTCAAATTACTAGACCAGGTCTTTCAGAAACGCTTCCTCGTCAAGGAGTAGAATTAATTTTCTTCAGTCCGAAGACTGGCATGATTTAGTTCTTCATGCTACTTCGTCCTGTGTAAGCCTCTTCATCTTCGGACAACAACTGCATCCTACAGCATAAAGTTGACCAAAATGACATAGCGGGACAAAACGAGATAGTGGATTTTTTTTTTTTAATTTTGCGACTCACAGTATGATAGTCTCTGTTTTATTTGTTTGCTTGTGGTGGCTACACTTTACCCACAAGCCATTAATCTTTGCCTTCTTCCATTTCGTGGCGTAAGGGAAACAACTTTCGAAGTCAACGAAACCAATACTTCTGTTAGAGAACTTTTAAAATCGTGCAGTACTATTTTTGTGTAAAATTTATTATCGGTGGGAGACAAGGCCTTAAATCTTTAGCAATATTTTTATTTTATGTTTTTTAGTTGTCTTGGCTATGACGAAAGATCAAGCTTGTGTTGAAGAGAGCAAAATGACAGGACTAGGTCGTTTTCGCCCTACTCGATCACATACTTAATCGAGTACTGTAATGTGATGTGTCTGTTTATAAAAAGACTGTTAGAAATAAAAAAAATGGTTCAAATCGCTCTAAGCACTATGGGACTTAACATCTGAGGTCATCAGTCCCCTAGAACACACATCCATGCCCGAGGCAGGATTCGAACCTGCGACCTTAGCAGCAGCGCGATTCCTGACTGAAGCGCCGAGAACCGCTCGGCCACAGCGGCCGGCCTGTTGGAAATATAAACAGTAACTAGCCATACCAAATGTTTAAGTTCTGAAGCAAAACCAGCTTCAGAAAGTAGAAACGGAATTAAGAAAATCAACCCGAGACGTTTTGCCATGATTTCACCCCCAGATGAAGAATGATTAGCGGATATAAACGTTAGTACTGATGAAGAAGAGGACCCAGCTTGTATTTACTGTTGCGAGTTACTCAGCCAAAGAAAGTATGGTTGTAGCTTCTCAGAATTCAGCCATGCTGATTGTTTCGGACTTTAGGGCGTAGAAAAAAGTTTGCATGTGAGTTGTGTCAATAATATAATGATTGTGTAATTATCTGAATTGAAAATATTATTCATGGGGTAGATTTTACTAGAAAACGTATTAATTTGTTAGTATCGTAGTTCTAACAGTGACGATACGCCGCGCGGGATTAGCCGAGCGGTCTCAGGCGCTGCAGTCATGGACTGTGCGGCTGGTCCCGGCGGAGGTTCGAGTCCTCCCTCGGGCATGGGTGTGTGTGTTTGTCCTTAGGATAATTTAGGTTAAGTAGTGTGTAAGCTTAGGGACTGATGACCTTAGCAGTTAAGTCCCATAACATTTCACACATATTTGAACATTTAATGAAGGTATAACATATGATTATGAACAATTCTTCCCACTCCATGGCGTTTTTGGTACAGCATCCGTGGTAGTATATCGAAAGAAAACGTCTTCGTTGGAGGTGAACAATACTTTTTTTTGATGCGCTTCGACATTCTGCGGCATCATCAGGAAATTTGCAGTATTACAATTTTTTGATGATACCCTAAGGGCGAACCGCATAAATGAGAGTATTCTTCCCCTCCAATGAAGACTCTTTTTCTTTCGAAATATATGTTTATGCTTACACTAACAATTTAACAGTAAAACTAAAGGAATAACTCTGCTAAGCGGAAAGGTTTGTCATTCTGTCCCACCAGGTAGTCCAAAATGACACACTGACAACATTTTTGAAATTGTGAATTCATAGCGAAAGTGATAATTTTATATTGAATTCTTTATGCATATGGAACTTTACAAACTTCAGTCTACTGCTGGGGGCTCCCAAACTTCTCATCTCACGTAACACTTCGAGAATGCTGGTACTTTGGTGAAACACATTGTTTATTTTGAAAGTCAATGAAAATTTTTAAAAATATGATAGACTTGTGTTATTCAGTAATTATTCCAATTGTACATCATATCTAATAAGACAGACGCCATAATAGAATTTCTTATAAAATGAGACATAACGTTGAAAAAAAAATGCCATGTTTTTCGCGGAGCACTTATTTATTTCCGGGCGCACAGTTTGCGAAACACTGGTCATAAAATTAGATTTGTGTAATTCTAACTAGCACAGATGAGCTGTGAAAGAAAATTAATCTATTATTTTGTTGTTTTGAATCCCTTTCCGCCATCCACTTGAACTTCCTTACTGTTGTCAAGCTTTCGTTTCCCTCTACAATTTATGCACTTAACACTTTCCTCCATAACCAAACTGACGATTCCTTCTTGAATCAACATGCATACCATCAATCTGCCCCTTTTATTAGTCAAATTGAGCCATAAATTTCTGTTCTCCTCACTTCTGTTGACTCACGTTCCATGAATTATCCGATTTTTCCATTTGTTGTGTCGAATTTTTTTTAGGCGAAAACGGAAGGGATTTCTGCATCGCATTGTGACTGGGGACGAAAAATAGGTTCATTACGATAACCCTAAACGCAAAAAATCATGGGGATATCACGACCATGCTTCCACGTCGACGGCAAAACCGAATATTCACGGCTCCAAGATCATGCACTTCATTTGGTGGAATCAGCTCGGCGTCGTGTACTACGAGGTGTTAAAACCAAGTCAAACGATCACAGGTGCTCGTTACCGAACGCAATTAATTGCGTTTGAGCAGGGCATTAAAAGACAAGCTGCCACAATACACCGGCAGTTCCGTAAGCTCGTCAACTTCCTGATCTTCCTTATCTTACGTTTAAGGCTATTCTCATTTCTGCACGACAACGCTCGACCCCACGTTGCAAAAAGAGGTCAAAACGTACTTGGAAACGTTAAAATGGGAAGTCCTACCCCCCACCCCCGTATTCTCCAGACATCGCTCCCTCTGATTATCACCTGTTTAGATCAATGGCGCATGCATGGCCTCGCTGACCAACACTTCCGATCTCATGAAGAAATCACAAACTGGATCGATTCACGTGGATCGCTTCAAAAGATGAACAATTTTTTCGACGCGGGATTCGTACACTGCCCGAAAGATGGGAGGAAGTAGTGACCAGCGATGGAAAATACTTTGAATGATACATGTGTAACCAATTTGTTTTATTAAAGCCTCAAATGTTGAGGAAAAAACGGCGGGCCGGTGGCCGAGCGGTTCTAGGCGCTTAAGTCCGGAACCGCGTGACTGCTACGGTCGCAGGTTCGAATTCTGCCACATCTGTGGTCATCAGTCCCCTAGAGTTTAGAACTACTTAAACCTATCTAACCTAAGGACATCACACACATCCATGCCCGAGGCAGGATTCGAACCTGCGACCGTAGCAGTCGCGCGGTTCCGGACTGAGCGCCTAGAACCGCATGACCACCGCGGCCGGCTAAGTCCCGTAGTGCTTGGAGCCATACGAACCATTTGAACCAAAAAACCGGCAGAAGCTAAGCTGTACGCCTTTTACATGAGCCGCGAAAATGAAGTAAGCGATGAACTTTTTCTCCTTTCACATTTCTTTTCTCTCAGATTATGCGCAGAACCTTCTTATTCCTTATCTTATCTCCCTTCCCGCGCCCGGGTTCCCGGGTTCGATTCCCGGCTGGGTCAGGGATTTTCTCAGCCTCGTGATGACTGGGTGTTGTTAATGTCCTTAGCTTAGTTAGGTTTAAGTAGTTCTAAGCTCTAGGGGACTGATGACCTTATATGTTAAGTGCCATAGTGCTCAGAACCATTTGAACCATTTTTTTCCTTACCTTATCAGTCCACCTAATATTCAACATTCCTCTGTAACACCACATGTAAGCGATAAAAAGTTTGCAGTTATGTCTAAAGGAAGTCGCGAAGAGCTCTCATTTTGAAAAACTGGGTGAATGTAGTGTGGGGAATTTCCGCCTCGTGAGTTACACTTTCTCAAGACAGTTTGTAATTTTAATACTTGACATATTGTGCTGAACCTTTGACGCAAGGTTGTACAGTCACGAAGAGGCTCGCACGGAACACATAAGTACGGAGAGGTGCATCAAGCAAGTGTTCCGAGCGAAGACCACAACAACAACAACAACAACGGAGAAAGCACGGCAGCTGTACAAGTTGGCCCTGGCGATGGAAGGCCGTACCCCATTGGGTGATAGGGAGGCGGGGGAGGGAGAGTTGTTTGCGGACGCTGTGAGCGTGTAGCGAAGCAATATCGACCGCCGCCCGTATGAGAACACGGGGTGTAATCCCTTGCCTTGTATGGGCTTTGTGTTGATGTGAACACTGGAAAGCTGGCCTAGTTACCACAGCATTTGTGTGAGCGTGCGTGTGCGTGAGTGTTTGAAAGGCGGTTACGCGGTATACCGTTCCCCTGCCAAACAGCCGGTTCATAAAATGCCAGTGTGGCGCAGGGCGGTATTATGAACTTCGACATCCACGTATTGTAGCAACATTGTACTGTCTACCGTCATTGCCTCGCAGAATTAATTATTCCGAGATTCGACTGAGGATACGGCGGTTCTAGCGGTCGACAATAGTATCAGTGGCGTAAAAATTTTGTGTACAGGCACTTGTGCAGAAGACAGGAACTGATACTGAGATACCAAAGAAAAATCAGAACTGCTGATCTTAATTTTCAAATGTACGAGGCGTGTTTTTTAAGCAAGTACCGTTTTGAAATTAAAAAAAGACCTGCTAAGATATCTTAATAATTTTATTTTTACATGAAAGCCTGTACATTAGTCTACTTTTCTACATAATTTCCGTCAATACTGAGGCACTTGTCATAACGTTGTACCAGTTCTTGAATACCCTCCTCATAGCAGTCTGCCGCCTGACTTGTTAACCACTGCATCACCACTGTTTTGATTTCGTCATCGTCTCGAAGACGCTGTCCACCCAAGTGCAGGAACAGATGGTAGTCACTGGGCGCAAGATCGGGGCTGTACGGAGGATGATCTAGAGTTTCCCATCGAAAAGATGTGATGAGATCTTTGGTCTGATTCGCCACATGCGGACGGGCATTGTCTTGCAGCAAACCGATGCCCTTGCTCAACTTCCATGGACTGTTGCTTTGATTCTGGTGTGACGTAGGCCACACATGTTTCATCGCCCGTAACAATTTGGCTTAAGAAATCATCACCGTCGTTGTGGTACCGCTCAAGGAAAGTCAGTGCACTGTCTAAACCTTTGGTTTTGTCCACATCCGTCAACATTTTCGGTACCCAACGTGCGCACAATTTTCGCTAATTCAAGTGCTAAGTCACAATGCCATACAAAACAGTACGAGAAACATTAG
Organism: Schistocerca americana; assembly: GCF_021461395.2. Lineage (NCBI taxonomy): Eukaryota > Metazoa > Arthropoda > Insecta > Orthoptera > Acrididae > Schistocerca > Schistocerca americana. The sequence goes on from NC_060129.1 coordinate 141,354,485, forward strand.
GAAAATCATCCCGCAAGGAGGAAATCGTAAAGCGTCTGTTTTCTCTTACCTTATTGTCCACTTCCTGCACCAAACTTTCATTAACGACCGAAGGACGCCCATTCCGTTGTTCATCGTGTACATTTGTGCGGCCATCTTTAAATGATCTCACCCACTTTCTTACCATTCCATCACTCATAATGTTTTCTCCGTAAGCTGCACAGATCTCACTATGAATATCGATCGCTTTTAGGTCTTTAGCACTGAGAATTCTTATAACAGCCCGTACTTCACAGTCGGCGGGACTCACGATTATCGGAGGTATCTTAAACACTCAGTACGCAACGTAGACAAGCAAGAATCAGCCTGTAATGGCGTCAGTGGGTAGGTTAAGGTACAGGCTTTCATGTAAAAATAAAATTATTGAGATATCTTAGCACGCCTCTTTTTAATTTCAAAACACGCCTCGTACCTTACGAAAGAAGGATCCCAACATTATTGCACAACAACTGCCATCGGATAAGAGATAGAAAAGGCGTCAGAGAAAGAAATAGAGAAGGAAAGAGACACTGAACGAGGAAGAGTGAGAGGCTGAGCTCAAGGAAAAGTAAATGGAACAGAACGACACAAAGACCTCTTGTAGAATTCGAAAAGGGTTGCTGAGTAAATGATGGAAATAGAAACAGAGAGAGAGACAGATAATTTCTAAGCAGTGGACACCAAAGATCCAAATAGCTGTCGAGGGAGGGGAATATGCTACAAGAATACAGCAATTTCTGATCAACGGGGGGACTGCAGATTAAGAGATGCCGAATAAAATGCGTTTGAATACTGTGAGGAAAATGTCTTCAAGCCTGAACGACTTTTTTGTCTTTCTTTGAGCCCATCAGTCTTCTGACTGGTTTGATGCGGCTCGTCACGAATTCTCCTCCTGTGCCAACCTCTTACTCTCAGAGTAACTGTAGCAACCTATGTCCTCAATTATTTTCTTCTTCCAAGTTTTTACGCTGTATAGCTCCCTCTAGTACCATGGAAGTTATTCCCTGATTTTAGTACTTTCAACGTTGCAGCCCAGTCAGCAGTCGCGATAATCTGATATATAAGAAACTATCAGCCTCGATTGCGGTAATCCAACCAACCTTTACCTAGGTTTCAGCCCAAGTAATTGAGCCTTCATCAGAAGATAAACCTGATTCTATAATATGTCTACGAGGGCATCGTCTAGAAAGAGGACATTTTAAAAATGTTTTAGTTTTATTTCTAGACCATACCCTCGCAGACATACTACAGAATCAGGTTTATCCTCTGGTGAAGGCTCAATTACTTGGGCTGAAACCTAGGTAAAGGTTGGTTTGATTACCGCAATCGAGGCTGATAGTTTCTTACATATCATTCCTTGATGTCTTAACAGATGTCCTACCATCCTGTCCCTTCTACTTGTCAGTGCTTTCCACATATTTATTTTCTCTCCGATTCTGCGCAGAACCTCCTCATCCTTTACCTAATCACTCCACCTAATTTTCAACATTGCAGCACCACATCTCAAATACTTCGATTCTGTTCTGTTATCGTTCTCCCACAGTACGTGACTCACTGCCGTAAAATGCTGTGCTCCAAACGTAAATTCTCAGAAATTTCTTCCTCGAATAAAGGCATATGTTTGATACCAGTTGACTTCCGATGGCCAAGAATTCCTTTTTCTCCTGTGGTACTCTGCTTTTTATTCTGTCCTTGCTCCGTCTATCTTGGGTTATTTTGTTGCCTAGGTAGCAGAATACCATAACTCCATTACTTCGTGACCATCAATCCTCATGTTAAGTTTTACGCTGTACTCACGTCCACTACTTCTTATTACTTTCGTCTTTCATCGATTTACTCTATATAAACGATTTAGGAGACAATCCGAGCAGCCGTCTTAGGTTGTTTTGCAGATGACGCTGTCGTTCATCACTAGTAAAGTCATCACAACAAATTTAAAAATGATTTAGAAAAGGTATCTGTATGGTGCTAAAATTTGCAATTGACCCTATATAACGAAAAGTGTGAGTTCATCGATATACACTCCTGGAAATTGAAATAAGAACACCGTGAATTCATTGTCCCAGGAAGGGGAAACTTTATTGACACATTCCTGGGGTCAGATACATCACATGATCACACTGGCAGAACCACAGGCACATAGACACAGGCAACAGAGCATGCACAATGTCGGCACTAGTACAGTGTATATCCACCTTTCGCAGCAATGCAGGCTGCTATTCTCCCATGGAGACGATCGTAGAGATGCTGGATGTAGTCCTGTGGAACGGCTTGCCATGCCATTTCCACCTGGCGCCTCAGTTGGACCAGCGTTCGTGCTGGACGTGCAGACCGCGTGAGACGACGCTTCATCCAGTCCCAAACATGCTCAATGGGGGACAGGTCCGGAGATGTTGCTGGCCAGGGTAGTTGACTTACACCTTCTAGAGCACGTTGGGTGGCACGGGATACATGCGGACGTGCATTGTCCTGTTGGAACAGCAAGTTCCCTTGCCGGTCTAGGAATGGTAGAACGATGGGTTCGATGACGGTTTGGATGTACCGTGCACTATTCAGTGTCCCCTCGACGATCACCAGTGGTGTACGGCCAGTGTAGGAGATCGCTCCCCACACCATGATGCCGGGTGTTGGCCCTGTGTGCCTCGGTCGTATGCAGTCCTGATTGTGGCGCTCACCTGCACGGCACCAAACACGCATACGACCATCATTGGCACCAAGGCAGAAGCGACTCTCATCGCTGAAGACGACACGTCTCCATTCGTCCCTCCACTCACGCCTGTCGCGACACCACTGGAGGCGGGATGCACGATGTTGGGGCGTGAGCGGAAGACGGCCTAACGGTGTGCGGGACCGTAGCCCAGCTTCATGGAGACGGTTGCGAATGGTCCTCGCCGATACCCCAGGAGCAACAGTGTCCCTAATTTGCTGGGAAGTGGCGGTGCGGTCCCCTACGGCACTGCGTAGGATCCTACGGTCTTGGCGTGCATCCGTGCGTCGCTGCGGTCCGGTCCCAGGTCGACGGGCACGTGCACCTTCCGCCGACCACTGGCGACAACATCGATGTACTGTGGAGACCTCACGCCCCACGTGTTGAGCAATTCGGCGGTACGTCCACCCGGCCTCCCGCATGCCCACTATACGCCCTCGCTCAAAGTCCGTCAACTGCACATACGGTTCACGTCCACGCTGTCGCGACATGCTACCAGTGTTAAAGACTGCGATGGAGCTCCGTATGCCACGGCAAACTGGCTGACACTGACGGCGGCGGTGCACAAATGCTGCGCAGCTAGCGCCATTCGACGGCCAGCACCGCGGTTCCTGGTGTGTCCGCTGTGCCGTGCGTGTGATCATTGCTTGTACAGCCCTCTCGCAGTGTCCGGAGCAAGTATGGTGGGTCTGACACACCGGTGTCAATGTGTTCTTTTTTCCATTTCCAGGAGTGTAAGTGCTTAAAGAAATGCGTTAAACTACGGTTGCACGATAAATCGGTCAAATCTAAAGGCCGTAAATTCAAGTAAATACCTAGAAAATAAAATTACGAACAACTTAAATTGGAAGGAACACATAGAAAATGTTGTGGGGAAGGCTAACAAAGACTGCGTTTTATTGGCAGGACACTTAAAAAATGTAACACATCTACTAAGGAGACTGCCTACACTACGCTTCTAGTCCTCTTTTAGAATTCTGACGCACGGTGTGGCATCCTTACCAGAAAGGATTGACGGAGTACATCAAGAAAGTTCAAAGAAGGGTAGCACGTTTTGTGTTGCAAAATAGGGGAGAGAGTGTCACTGAAATGGGACAGTATTTGGGATGGACATCATTAAAAGAAAGGCTTCTTTCGTTCCTCTCACGAAATTTCAATCACCAACCTCTCCTCTGGATGCGAAAATGTTTTGTTGACGTCGACCTATATAAGAAGAAACGATCACCGAAAGGTATAGGTGTTCGTTTTTACCGCTCGCTGTACGAGATTGGAATAAGAGAGAATTATTGTGAAGGTGATTCGATGAACCCTCTGCCAGGCACTTAAATGTGATTTGCAGAGTATCCATGTAGATGTAGATGTTTCCATAATTACGTGTCTCTAGCCACTACCCTATGGTGAAAACATAGAACTGTCAGGTAGTGTTTTTCACTTTACGATTTCGTGTACGCTTTCACTGCTAATTGTCATTGTCTGACAATTATAACAAATCGTACAAGACTGACGCGTTTATGATAAATTTTCAATGCGCCATTCCCTCGAGACGGCATACTGCGATGATACAAAAGTTGTAATCAGAAATCAACGAAATATGGTGAAATCCCATATGGTGTCTTCTTCATTTATCTGCTTCTATCGAATTTCGTGGTTGCATAGAGTTTATGCAAGCTATGTCATTTTGAGGTCACTACGCAGTGAGCTTATGTCGCTCTCTGATGTGTTACGCGTCAGTTGGCAAGACCCAGCCGATCCGGCAGCACCTCTGAAGATGAAGGACGCAGCTCTGGCCGAAACGTCAGGACCACGACCACACAAGCCACAACATTCACCAGCAACTGAGCCAAACGTTCGTGAAACTCTTCAGCGCACGTGCAGGGAATGAGAAGTTGTTCGACTTCGTGTCAACACACGCTTTTTTTATTCTTGTTGTTTAAACGCGGTAGAGGAACTCTCGCTGAAATTAAGTTTGAGCAGGCTCTTTTTCCTACCGCAGATTTCACTTTTCATTTTTACCTGCCAGGGCAGTGATGTTGATATTACTCGTGATTACCTCGGACAGATGTTTGAAGAGCGTGCAGTGCGATGTAAACAAAGGAGAAATTTTCACAGGCCTCGTGTATGAGTTATTTCTCGCAAGTGTGATGCTGAAAATACAGGCGCCTGTTGTTACTGGCTACGCTCATACTCTCCTCATATATAAATCGTATTGCTTAGTAATCTACTTCACACATTTCCCTTTACTAGTGTACTCTAATACATAAAAAAGATGCACCAACAAGAAACTATGCAAAGTGGTCACGAACTGATATTCACACTGGTATCGGTGGGAAATGAAAAATTCTTTAGCGACAGATAGATGAATGAAATTATAATGAAATCTAGACCTTTAGCTGCTTACAGGCGTTGATAAATATCAACGGCGACAATTGAAAAATGTGTGCCACTTACGGACGGGACTCAAACCCGGGACCTTCTCCTTACATGGCAGCGCTCTATCCAATAATCCTTATTGAACAAACTAATGGTACATATATATAGAATGCAACAGTTCTTCAAAGTACAATTTAAACTTTTTTGTTTAACAAAAACATTAGAAAAACATTAAATGCAACAAAATATAACACAGTCTGATAGGTTTTTTTTTTATTTCGATGCCTGAGAACGTGGATAAGGGTGTTGCATCATATGACAGATAGGCATGATACACCCCAACTTTGAGGGGGTACAAGGAAGACGCTGCGGAGATAATCTGCAAAAGTTTGTCGGTAAGATCGTTTTCGGGTGAAGGTGCTATGCGCGGCCACAACTTTGTAGCAGAAGTCGAGGACTGTATGCGGACCACTCTGAAAGAGGTATTCTAAAGCTTGTCCTCGGAACCAGGTGAGTGTATGGTGCTCAGCAAGAGGGTGGTGAAATGTCTGGGGCAACAACAAGAAATCTGAGGTGACCATCGTTGACGGGGCACGGAGGGAAAAGCTCACGATTTGTTGGATGAGGAGCCAAACGTTTCGTTTTAGGGAGCACGTAAGACGGTGCTCGTCAGTGTCTTCGAGCTGACAGTCAGGGCAGAGTGGGGAGGTGGCCAATCCTATGCGATAAAGTCGACTGTCCGTCGCGAATTTGCTATAGACTAAAACTGTTTTGTACATAGTTCCGTGTAGTCAGCGCGTACACAACTTTCCCACTAGAGCACGCCCCGCTAAGCACAACAGCGCAGGCGCAGCGCACGTCCGTCTCCGCACTACGAGATGGCGCTGCCTCAGAGATAGACCAAATTCTGCTTCCGCCGATCCATGTATCAATATGTAACGCAGCCAATGAGATTGCTGCTAACGTAGAACCTTTTCTCCTCGCAGATCACACTCGCACAGTGATACCTGAACGCTCGAGATATTATAACGCATGTACAGACGTCCGATTAGTCAGTCTGCATTAGTCTGCGTTAGTCTGCATTTATCTGCACTAGTCTGTACCAGTCTATAGTCAAGTTTCAGTCTGTGCCTAATAAGATTACCATACTCCTGTACATAGCCATGAAGATAAATGAATAGACACTTTGTCAAGTATCAGAGATATGTGAGAATAAGATTAACGTACCAACACCAAAGGAACTTCACATTGTCAATTGTAAACAGCACTCAGAATCAAGTTACGTAATGTCTATGCTTTTTATTACTTTAATAAATGTGTGTGAAAATTAATCAAGTTCTGTTTAAAGTTGGTCACCGTCAATCTGCTACTCTAAGTGTGCAAGTGGCATTTCTATCGTCTGACCTAACGGCAGAAGATAAACACTCCACGATAAGACCACGAGACATATTGCTAACACTCGCCTACTTCGTTAGAGCGACAAGTCAAATAATCTCATGATGTGTGTACCGAAGGTCTTACAGTACACACACTACAAAAACATATCAAAGTGCAGACACAGACGACGGTAAAAAGGGGACATGCACACACCCCCAGCCAGCCGGTGTGGCCGAGCGGTTCTAGGCGCTACACTCTGGAACCGCGCGACCGCTACGGTCGCAGGTTCGAATCCTGCCTCGGGCATGGATGTGTGTGATGTCCTTAGGATAGTGAGGTTTAAGTAGTTCTAAGTTATAGGGGACTGATGACCTCAGAAGTTAAGTCCTATAGTGCTCAGAGCCATTTGAACCGCACACCCCCAAACCGTTCGCCAGTTAATGTCAGGGTGCTGTAGCACCATAGGGTTGCAAGCGTTGGACAGCATAAACAAACGATAATAGTCTTTTGTACAGGGAGGACGGGTGACTGGAAGATTGGCACGAAGGTAACTGAGTTCTATGAAACAATTGGCGACATGGTACAATAATGGAGAAATAGGTGCCACATTGATTGGTGGATCGAGAGAAGTTGTTCGGAGGATATCTAAGAGACTGCATGTTAAGGACGGGACCGGCCCCCACCAGTGCCGCAACAGAGTGTGGACAAAGAGTGCAGAAGATCGTGCCCGCACGTTGACGAGTCCGAGGCCACCCTTTGCAGGAGGCAGTGTTAATGTTGTAGCGGACTTTGAAAAGTGCCCCTGCTGACACGAAATATCCAAAGGCTGATTGGATGCAGCGGCCAAGGAGTACCGGTATTGGGAGGATCTGGGCGACGTGTACCAGTTTAGGGGCGACATAGATGTTGACATAGGACACACGTTGGAGTTGGTTCCAACTGAGCCACCGAGGACACAGAGGATAGTGCGGCTGCAGGGACTTACCTCCGGCACGCTCCTCGTGAGACCCGCACTTTCCAACATTTGTAGTGCCCCTGCCCACCATACTCATTACTCGCGGCAGTCAATCTACCGATTCCCGTAAGAGTTTGAGCAATGAGAGTGCATCCGCACGGCTCTTTCTGACATGTCGGAATCGGTTGAGTGAGTGACTGCCGCAATTAATGAGTATAGTGGGCAGGGGAACTGCAAATGTAGTGTGTGGACAGTAAGTTGGAAGTGTGGGTCTCACGGGGAGCGTGCCAGAGATAAGTCCTTACAGTCGCACTATACTCTGTGTCCTCGGTGGCTCTGTTGGATGGAGCGTCTGCCATGTAATGAGGAGGTCCCGGGTTCGAGTCCCGTACAGGCCACACATTTTTCAACTGTCCCCGTTGATATTTACCAACGCCTGTACGCAGCTAAAGGTCTAGATTTCATTATAATTTCATTCCTCTAGAGCAGGAAGCTCACCAACGATATCTGTACAGATACCAGATTCAGATAGATGAATGTGTGACGCTGCAGTGCAGTTTAACCACGTATGTGGCTAGGATAATAAACAGGTGACACGCCGATACCAGGGTGTGAAATATCTACGAATTTCATTTGCGTGGACTCAGTTGATCAGTAACAATATGCCTTGCAGACAGAATGTGTATGAAATCTTATGGGACTTAACTGCTAAGGTCATCAGTCGGTAAGCTTACACACTACTTAACCTAAATTATCCTAAGGACAAACACACACACACCCATACCCGAGGGAGGACTCGAACCTCCGCCGGGACCAGCCGCACAGTCCATGACTGCAGCGCCTGAGACCGCTCGGCTAATCCCGCGCGGCTGCAGACAGACATGTGAACAAGATATAGCTGAGAGAGGACGTCTAGTTTCGCCGAAAGTAGTGTGAAGCAATCGACGAACCTCTCGAGATTTGAACAGGAGCGATACCACTATTCCACGATGTTGGCAGGAATGGGTGAAGCATTGCCGAACATGGCGTCAAGAAGTAAGTGGTCGACCTAGAGAGACGACAGAACGTGGGGACCATGCAGTCCTCAGAGAGGCATTCAGAGCCCCGGATTCATCCTCATCTTCATCATCATCATCCTCATCATCATCATCCTCATAATCCTCAACATCATCATCATCCTCCTCATCATCATCCTCATCATCCTTCTCCTCATCATCATCATCCTCCTCCTCCTCCTCATCATCATCATCCTCATCATCATCCTCATCATCCTTCTCCTCATCATCATCATCCTCCTCCTCCTTCTCCTCCTCCTCCTCCTCATCGTCATCATCATCATCATCATCGATCCACCGTGCAGTTGGTGTTTCAGTGACCTCAAGGACCATTCATAGGCGGTTCACAGAGAGGAGGCTGTGCTCATGGTGCTCCTTGAACCGATTACCATTGACCTCTATACACAAAGAAGACAATGGAATCTCATTGACTGGAGTAGATTTGTCATCGCTTAAGAGACCCGCTTCGAACTGCCCCCTAATGACCGGTGAAGACGTGTCTGGAAACACCACAGACAATGGTGGGATATCAACCATACAGTCCAACAACCAGGAGTGCTGATCTGGGCTGCCATTTCGTCCCATAGTAGGACCCTTTGGTTGACATTGGCGGCCCCTTTACTGCACAGTGATACTGAGCCGCGCTGCGGCTTACGTTGGTGCCATTGCTAGGTTGGCATCGTTTAGTTGTATAGTCACTTTTGTCGTCTTCTTCTTGTGTTCATTGGCTCCTCTCCGTTTGCAAGCAAGTGGCAGCAGCTGTGTTTATCGATATCTAGTAATAGTGGTACTAACGTTGGGCGACATTGGGTGGTGTTTCCGTGTCGTGTGAGTCGACAGTGCAGTCCGCGCAGCGCGGGATCATGCAGGTACCACTGGTGGCACTCATGCACTGCTGGGTGGAAGGGCTGTAGTCGTGAGGGGTACAACCTCGTTGTCAACTGGACCCAGGAAGTTTGAGTGGGTCTTAATTCAAGTAGTGGAACCTCCACCTCTCTGAGATCCCGCCATTTTGCTGCCGGGCAGTGTGGCCGAGCGGTTCTAGGTGCTTCAGTCTGGAACAGCACGACCGCTACGGTCGCAGGTTCGAATCCTGCCTCGGGCATGGATGTGTGTGATGTCCTTAGGTTAGTTAGGTTTAAGTAGTTCCAAGTTCTAGGGGACTGATGACCTTGGAAGTTAACTCCCATAGTGCTCAGAGCCAATCGAACCATTTTACTTGCTGGTTGCTGCTCGCAGTGTCGCCGAGACGAAGAGCAGCGAGTTGAGCGTTTGGGGAAGGCGAAACTAATTAGCCTTCCTGCTTATTATTAATTGCTGCATTCTACACGTTATTCTTTGTGAAGTCCAACCAGTGACATTTTTCCTTCCTAGTGGCCGCCAACGCTCCAGTTACCTGCCCTGGAGCTTAGTGTAGATTACGGCAGTGTACTTTTCCTCGCCTTTCAGCTACTGTCCGGTAAGGCGTGTAGTTCGACAGCTTCCTTGATTTGTGGGCCAGGCAGGCGATTTTTTTTCCTGCTCTGGTATTGGTAGCAGTGGTTCCTTTCTGCTTCTGGGTGCTCTAAACACTGGAGTCTGAAGACCTGGTGCTGACCACCGGTTCCAGCTCGGGTTTGTTATTCCATTGTTGCATTTGTCATCGGACGTTAGGTAGATCAGGCAAATGATTATTGGTCATGCGTTTAAACTGCCACTAGTCTGAGTTACTATCTCGTGAAGTGAATGCATCTCTTGGCTGCCTGTCTCATCGCTTGCGAAGTTTTGAGGGACTTCCCAGGTCGATTCTTGGAGCAACGTCTGCGCCCCCCCCCCTCCCCCCCCCCCCCGGGTTTGGTCAGATTTGATGATTATTTAAAAAAATTAATAACTGTAATTTCAAGTTTGAAGTAGTTAAACTGGTTCTTAAGATTGCTATTCAGGCCTCCGGCCGCGAAACAAATTTAAATTATTATTGGGGCCTTCAGCCGAGATATAGTTTTGAATTTGTTGTCATTAAGGCCTTCAGCCGTGGAGCACTTCTTAATTTATTGTCACATTTTCTTTGTTGTCGTTTCCAAATAAAGTGTACGTGATTGAATCCTGCCTTCCTTCGTACTAGGTCTCAGATACGTCGATGATGTTCTACGCCCCACTTTGTTTCCGTTCTTGGCAACCCATCCTGATCTTACATTTCAGCAAGATAATTCCTGCCCGGGCACGGCGGAGCCTCTACTGCTTGTCTCGGGCTTGCCAAACCCTACCATGGCCAGCAAGATCGCCGGATCTCTCCCCAAGCGAAAATGTTCGGGACCCTGCAACCATCTCGGGATGTTACCGGTCTAACGCGCCAATTGGACAGAATGTGGCACGATATTTCTCAGGACCACACACAACAACTCTATCATTCAGTGTCAAACCGAATAACTGCTTGCATATGGGCCGCAGTTGAACCAACGCGTCATTGACTTGCTCAGTTTGTTCTCTTGAATGAATCATCCAATTTTTCTGAAATGGTAATAATACATCTACCAATATGCGTCCCATTCCGATCATTCCTTCGTGGTGCGTCGTTTCTTTTGTTTTAGAGTTTATGTTGTTGTGCCAGCGAGTGGTTGGAAGCAGCTTTCCGCGCTAGTGTATCCTATGCAAGCCTCTTGTTACTACTTAACTACCACAATCTACATCCAATTGAACCTGCTTATTGTAGTCATACCTTGCGCTCTCTCTCTCTACAATCCCACCTTGTCCTCCCCATACTCTTCCATCCATTATCACACTCACCGTGCCTTGGTACCTAAGACTCGTCCCAATAACCGAGCCTTCATTTTACTCAGCTTGTACCGTAAATTTCTTTTCTCCGCAGTTCAGTTCTGTGTCTTCTCATTAGTTACATCAAAATGGTTCAAATGGCTATAAGCACAATGGGACTTAACATCTGAGGTCATCAGTCCCCTAGACTTAGAACTACTTAAACCTAACTAACCTAAGGACATCACACACATCCATGCCCGATTCAGGATTCGAACCTGCGACCGTAGCAGCCGAGTGGTTGCGGACTGAATCGCCTAGAACCGCTCGGCCACAGCGGCCGGCTTAGTTACATCGTTAACTCGTCTAATCACCAGCATTTTCCTGTAGCACCACATTTCAAAAGCGCCTGTTCTCTTCTCGTCTGAACTGTTTATCGTATGCGATTCATCTCCGTACAAAGCTACACTTCAGACAAATACCTCCACAAAAGACTTGCTAATACTTAACGTTACAGTACATTTGATTCCAATAATTTTTACGTTTTTTTTTTCTTTTACGGGCCTGCGTTTGGTGTAGTCTCTACTTCGTCCACTGTCATTCATTTCGCTACCCAAATACTATTACAACCACGACTATTTCTGTAAGGATTTGGGATTGCTACATTCCTCTTCAAGTCTGAGTGTATTTCGCCCGTTTCATATGTCTTGCACATCAAGTGCAGTAGTTTCGCTATGGAATTTAAAATTATGAAGGAATTTGGCCTACTCCTGGAGCCTTACAATGGCGTTGGTCTTTCAGTGCTGTGACAAATTCACGTCGCAAAATCGCAGTGTCATTTAACGTTTGCAGGACAACACATAACTAATACCATTGTAATTAACAAGTATCGAAATGTAATTAATAGGTTCCATTTCGTGTGTCGGTAATATAACCTGACTATTGATATACTTTCCGGGATGTGAGGTCGTGGTCCAAGAACTTTTCTTGGACCCGGAAAGTATATCAACAGCCATGTCACCCGGTCGTGAAAGCCTTCATTCTACAATATAACCTGAGATAGCTAGCAATTCAAATAGTAATTTCCGATACCCCTTTTTTTTTTGTTTTGAGTTCCGCTACAAGTGGAAGCTACAAGGTTGAAATTTTGATAAGTAAAAGACATCACACTGATATTCCTGTTGTAATAATTTCTTTGTTTCAGGATTTATTGAGAAATCAAAATTTTGGATTCTGCTGAAAACGTTAGTGACAAACATGAAATTTTAATTGCATGTGTAGTTTTAATATCATGTGCAGTTACGTATAAAAACAACATCCTGAAGTCATTGTTGTAATATAGTACTTTTTTGGGACGGGGGGAGATCAGTTATCAAAATGTAAGTTTTTGATTCCGCTACAAATAGAAATGGACATGAAAGTAGTAATGATGTGTAGTTAAATATATGAAAGACATCGTACTGAGGTACGTGGTAACAACGAAACAGTGTAGATTTACCACACTTTCGGTTTACCTTACCACATTAGAAAATTCATAAAGATCCACCAATATTCGAGTCTGTAAAGATATTACCGCAAGTTACAGAATTTTGTAAATAAGCAGATTAGTAACTGAAATTCTAGAAGCTCCTCGATTTTATAAATCATAGAGCCCGTATTTATTCGAGTAAAGACACACTTTCACCGACAACCATCTTCTCCGTGCAAAAACTGACATTCTTACAGAATAGCAATTCGGAAAATTTCAAATACGAATTTTGTTTAGCGCAAGGGGTCTTCTTAGTCTCTTGTCAAAAGCCATTCGCACTTACGAGCGTCGTACGAGGTGTTCTATATCTACATCTACATCTACATTTATACTCCGCAAGCCACCCAACAGTGGGTGGCGGAGGGCACTTTACGTGCCACTGTCATTACCTGCCAGTCGCGTATGGTTCGCGGGAAGGACGACTGTCTGAAAGCCTCCGTGCGCGCTCGAATCTCTCTAATTTTACATTCTTGATCTCCTCGGGAGGTATAAGTAGGGGGAAGCAATATATTCGATGCCTCATCCAGAAACGCACCCTCTCGAAACCTGGTGAGCAAGCTACACCGCGATGCAAAGCGCCTCTCTTGCAGAGTCTGTCACTCGAGTTTGTTAAACATCTCCGTAACGCTATCACGCTTACCAAATAACCCTGTGACGAAACGCACCGCTCTTCTTTGGGTCTTCTCTATCTCTTCCGTCAACCCGATCTGGTACGGATCGCACACTGATGAGCAATACTCAAGTATAGGTCGAACGAGTGTTTTGTAAGCCACCTACTTTGTTGATGGACTACATTTTCTAAGGACTCTCCCAATGAATCTCATCCTGGCAACCGCCTTACCAACAATTAATTTTATGTGATCATTCCACTTCAAATCGTTCCGTACGCATTCTCCCAGATATTTTACAGAAGTAACTGCTACCAGTGTTTGTTCCGCTATCATATAATCATACAATAAAGGATCCTTCTTTCTATGTATTCGCAATACATTACATTTGTGTATGTTAAGGGTCAGTTGTCACTCCCTGCACCAAGTGCCTATCCGCTGCAGATCTTCCTGTATTTCGCTACAGTTTTCTAATGCTGCAACTTCTCTGTATACTACAGCATCATCCGCGAAAAGCCGCATGGAACTTCCGACACTATCTACTAGGTCATTTATATATATTGCGAAAAGTATTGGTCCCATAACACTCCCCTGTGGCACGCCAGAGGTTACTTAACGTCTGTAGATATCTCCATTGATAACAAGATGCTGTGTTCTGTTTGCTAAAAATTCTTCAATCCAGCCACACAGCTGGTCTGATATTCCGTAGGCTCTTACTTTGTTCATCAGGCGACAGTGCGGAACTGTATCGAACGCCTTCCGGAAGTCAAGAAAAATAGCATCTACCTTGGAGCCTGTATCTAATATTTTCTGGGTCTCATGAACAAATAAAGCGAGTTGGGTCTCACACGATCGCTGCTTCCGGAATCCATGTTGATTCCCACAGAGTAGATTCTGGGTTTCCAAAAACGACATGATACTCGAGCAAAAAACATGTTCTAAAATTCTACAACAGATCGACGTCAGAGATATAGGTCTATAGTTTTGCGCATCTGCTCGACGACCCTTTTTGAAGACTGGGACTACCTGTGCTCTTTCCCAATCATTTGGAACCTTCCGCTCCTCTAGAGACTTGCGGTACACAGCTGTTAGAAGGGGGGCAAGTTCTTTCGCCTACTCTGTGTAGAATCGAATTGGTATCCCGTCAGGTCCTGTGTTGAGTGATTCCAGTTGCTTTTCCATTCCTTGGACACTTACTTCGATGTCAGCCATTTTTTCGTTTGTGCGAGGATTTAGAGAAGGAACTGCAGTGCGGTCTTCCTCTGTGAAACAGCTTTGGAAAAAGGTGTTTAGTATTTCAGCTTTACGCGTGTCATCCTCTGTTTCAATGCCATCATCATCCCGGAGTGTCTGGATATGCTGTTTCGAGCCACTACTGCTTTAACGTAAGACCAGAACTTCCTAGGATTTTCTGTCAAGTCGGTACATAGAATTTTACCTTCGAATTCACTGAACGCTTCACGCATAGCCCTCCTTACGCTAACTTTGACATCGTTTAGCTTCTGTTTGTCTGAGAGGTTTTGGCTGCGTTTAAACTTGCAGTGAAGCTCTCTTTGCTTTCGCAGTAGTTTCCTAACTTTGTTGTTGAACCTCGGTGGGTTTTTCCCGTCCCCCGCAGTTTTACTCGGCACGTACCTGTCTAAAACGTGTTCCAAAGAAGCGCATGCAGTTGGTCTGTACGAGTTGTGGCTGTGTTTGTTAACGAAATTTACTGATCGTCTGATCCTTAAAGGCAGTATGAAATGATTTTTATGTTAACCTATCTCAGTATCACGTATAACGCTCAAGTTTTCGCGTACTGCCTCGTTTGAATAGACGCTTTGCGAGTGGATTACTAGAACATTCCACTTTATGGGCGAGTAAACATGTCACTTAACTGTCCTGCCAATAACATCAGTAAAGACTTTCAAACACTTAAATCTATTAATTTATATTCAGTGTTCGCCCATCATCAGTTAATTTGCTGCCCAAACGCAAAACTAATTGTTTCCTCATCTAATTCCCTCAGCATCACTCGCTTTAATTGTACTGCTTTCCATTACTTCTGTTAAACGTCTATTGATGTTTGTCTTCTAAACTCCTTTCAAGATAATACTCAATCCGTTCGACTGCTGTTACGATTCCTTTGCCACCTCCTACCGAATTACAATGTTGTTGAGAAACTTCGAAGTTTTTATTTCTTCTCTTTGGTTTCCCTTACTGCTTGCTCTACGTTGTTGTTGTTGTGGTCTTCAGTCCTGAGACTGGTTTGATGCAGCTCTCCATGCTACTCTATCCTGTGCAAGCTTTTTCATCTCCCAGTACCTACTGCAACCTACATCCTTCTGAATCTGCTTAGTGTATTCATCTCTTGGTCTCCCCCTACCATTTTTACCCTCCACGCTGCCCTCCAGTACTAAATTGGTGATCCCTTGATGCCTCAGAACATGTCCTACCAACCGATCCCTTCTTCTGGTCAAGTTGTGCCACAAACTTCTCTTCTCCCCAATCCTATTCAATACCTCCTCATTAGTTATGTGATCTACCCACCTTATCTTCAGCATTCTTCTGTAGCACCACGTTTCGAAAGCTTCTATTCTCTTCTTGTCCAAACTAGTTATCGTCCATGTTTCACTTTCATACATGGCTACACTCCATACAAATATTTTCAGAAACGACTTCCTGACACTTAAATCTATACTCGATGTTAACAAATTTCTCTTCATCAGAAACGATTTGCTTGCCATTGCCAGTCTACATTTTGTATCCTCTCTACTTCGACCATGATCAGTTATTTTACTCCCTAAATAGCAAAATTCCTTTACTACTTTAAGTGTCTCATTTCCTAATCTAATTCCCTCAGCATCACCCGATTTAATTTGAATACATTCCATTATCCTTGTTTTGCTTTTGTTGATGTTCATCTTATATCCTGATTTCAAGACACTGTCCATTCCATTCAACTGCTCTTCCAAGTCCTTTGCTGTCTCTGATAGAATTGCAATGTCATCGGCGAACCTCAAAGTTTTTACTTATTCTCCATGAATTTTAATACCTTCTCCGAATTTTTCTTTTGTTTCCTTTACTGCTTGCTCAATATACAGATTGAACAACATCGGGGAGAGGCTACAACCCTGTCTTACTCCCTTCCCAACCACTGCTTCCCTTTCATGTCCCTCGACCCTTAGTACACACTGAATAACTTTGGTGAGCATACTGCAACCCTTTCTCATAATCTTCTCAACTAGGGCTTCCCTTTCATATACTTCGACTCTTATAACTACAGGCTGGTTTCTGTAGAAGTAGCAGACAACATTTCGCCCCCTGTATTTTATCCTTACTAGCTTCTGAATTGCAAAGAGTGTGCTGCTGTTTAGAATGTCAAAAATGTTCTCTAAGTTTACAGATGCTATAAACGTTAGTTTTTTTTCCACTATGGGCATTACTTCCTATGTCTTTGGGTTACTGGTGTAAGTTTGCCTTACATCACAGTACCTCCCGAGATAACTAGTAAGCTGAGCACTGCCTCGCGTTATCTACATTGATCCCATAAATTTGCCGCTCGGGGTAGCCGTGCGGTCTTGGGCGTCTTGGCACGGTTCGGGGGGCTCGCCCCGTCGGAGGTTCGAGTCCTCTCTCGGGCATGGGTGTGTGCGTTGTCCTTACTGTAAGTTAGTTTAAGTTAGATTAAGTAGTGCATAATGAAAAGTGGCTACACTGAGCCACAGCGCCAGAGATTGCGCCAAAGAGTATTATTCAGCCGCCTCCACTGGCAGTGCTTGTCGAGAAGTCGTGGTGGAGAGTGCTTATTGAGAAGTGGGCAGTAGGAGTTCCGATGTAGCCGTGACCAGTTGTGAGCATGTTGTATGCAGTTGTTCTGATGGGATAGACAGCCGATGCTGTTCGATTGCGGATGTTGTAATGATCAGAGTGTATGTTTCGTCAATATATATGAAGGTAATAATTTTTTTTTATTTTGTTTCAAATGTCTTAAACAATAATGCCTCTTGGTCACAGGTTCAGTCAACAAAGCATCTGGCTTGTGTTCATGTATTAGAGTGTAATTCTGGTTTCTATGTGCAATTATAGTATTTCAGTTTTATTTAATTAATTCAGTGTAAATGGTGTTTAAAATATCTTGTCTTATTGAGGAAGTACCGTGCCAGATGTGTACGTTGAATCACACTCCCACACACAGAACAGTTACACTTGTGCTTTGTTGTTCGTAGTTTTTGTTTCTTAGCTTTAAAGTTGCTGGGGACTTAATTAATTAATTGTGTTAACGGAAATTTCCTTTCATTCTTGGTTGTTATTTTATGCAGTCAGATTGCGTACTAATACTAGTGAGGGCCAACCGGTTACGAGACTTCGTAGCCGGATATTCAGCTACTAAAATTAAAATTATTTGCATTCTATATAATTAAGCCCCCATGCAATAAGCCTAGGGACCAATGACCTCAACAGTTTGGTCCCATAGTCCTTACCACAAAATTCCAACATCCAAAAATGTGCCAGAGGTTGAAAATACCGCTACAGTTGGTTCTGTTAATTAACACACGACCTGTTTGGGGCTGTTATACGCCGATCTTCAGGTGTCCCAACTTGGCGCCTCGGGGTCACAGCACCAAGTATTCCTTCTGTTATTGATGAAAGGAGAACGTACGGAAATGTCCCGGGAAACTCAAGAATACACAAATACAAGTTACTGAGGAATGAATTAAATAGAAAGTACAGGCAAGCAAAGACGAAATGGCTGCAGGAAAAATGTGAAGACATCGAGAATGAAATGACTGTCGGTGGGAGAAGACTCAGCATACAGGAAAGTGAAAACAACATTCGGTGACATTTAAAACAACAGTGGTAACATTAAGAGTGCAACGGGAATTCCACTGTTAAATGCAGAGGAGAGAGCAGATAGGTGGAAAGAATACGTTGAAAGCCTCTATGAGGGTGAAGATTTGTCTGATGTGATAGAAGAAGAAACAGGAGTCGATTTAGAAGAGATAGGGAATCCAGTATAAGAATCAGAATTTTAAAGAGCTTTAGACGCCTTAAGGTCAAATATGGCAGAAGGGATGGATAACATTCCATCAGAATTTCTAAAATCATTGGGGGAAGTGGCAACAAAACGACTATTCAGGTTGGTGCGTAGAATGTATGAGTCTGGCGACACACCATCTGACTTCGGAAAAGCATCATCCACACAATTCCGAAGACGACAAGAGCGAGAATTATCGCACAGTCAGTCTAACAGCTCATGCACCAAAGTTGCTTACAATAATAATATACAGAAGAATGGAAAAGAAAATTGAGGATGCGCTAGATGACGATCAATTTGGCTTTAGGAAAGGTAAAGGCACGAGAGAGGCAATTCTGACGTTGCGGTTACTAATGGATACAAGACTAAAGAAAAATCAAGACACGTTCATAGGATTTCTCGAGCTAGAAAAAAACATTCGACAATGTAAAATAGTAAAAGATGTTCGAAATTCTAAAGAAAGTATGGATAAGCTATAGGGAGAGACGAATCGTATACAATATGTACAACAACCAAGAGGGAATAATAAGACTGGACGATCAAGAACGAAGTGCTCGTATTAAGAAGGGTGTAAGACAAGGCTGTAGCCTTTCGCCCCTATTCTTCAATCTGTACATCGACGAAGCAATGATGGAAATAAAAGAAAGGTTCAGTAGTGGAATTAATATTCAAGGTGAAAGGATATCAATGACACGATTCGCTGATGACATTGCTATCCTAAGTGAAAGTGGAGAATAATTAAATGATCTGCTGAACGGAATGAACAGTCTAATGAGTACACAGTATGGTTTGAGAGTAAATCGGAGAAAGACGAAGGTAATGAGAAGTAGTAGAAATGAGAACAGCGAGAAACTTAACATCAGGATTGATGGTCGCGAAGCAGATGAAGTTAAGGAATTCTGCTACCTAGGCAGTAAAATAACCAATGACGGACGGAGCAAGGAGGACATCAAAAGCGGACCAGCTATGGCAAAGAAAGCATTCCTGGCCAAGAGAAGTCTACTAATATCAAATACCGGCCTTAATTTGAGGAAGAAATTTCTGAGGATGTACGTCTGGAGTACAGCATTATATGGTAGTGAAACTTGGACTGTGGAAAACCAGAACAGAAGAGAATCGAAGCATTTGAGATGTGATGCTACAGACGAATGTTGAAAATTAGGTGGACTGATAAGGTAAGGAATGAGGAGGTTCTACGCAGAATCGGAGAGGAAAGGAATATGTGGGAAACACTGATATGGAGAAGGGACAGGTTGATGGACATCTGTTAAGGTATGAGGGAATGACTTCCATGGTACTAGAGGGAGCTGTAGAGGGCAAAAACTGTAGAGGAAGACAGAGATTGGAATACGTCAAGCAAATAATTGAGGACGTAAGTTGCAAGTGCTACTTTAGTAGGTTGAAGAGGTTAGCACAAGAGAGGAATTCGTGGCGGGACGCATCAAACCAGTCAGAAGACTGATGAAAAAAAAAGTAAGTAACTTTTGAGGCAATTCACATTGTGATTCAGTTTTAGAGAAACTCTTTATTTAATAACTGAAAGGCTAGATGAAAGCAGTGAACTTTGCGGGTAAATCTGTTTTTCTACAGAAAATACCCTTCGATCCACAGTTTTGCAATTTGGCTTTTGAGGCACACTGCATAGTGTAGACAAAATCCCATAAGGGGACAGAACTCTTTTGCAAATACGTATATCCATCTTCATAAAGAAAATAACTTGTTGATGTACCTATTTTGCTATGACTTTTAAGATACACAGTAGGTTATAGCTGGAAGCGTATAAGATGGCAGTGACTGTTTGCAAACAATTCTTTTTCCGTACGTTAAATAACTCCTAAGGCCCCTTGCATTTTGATGCGACTTTTTACACACACCGTGTAACTTTGGCGAAGCTGGTGAGGAGGCAGTGAACGTTGCGAAAAAATATGTTTTCATACAGTAAATAACCTTTGAGGTACCTCCCTTTGTGACGTGACTTTTGAGACACGCTGTATATTTCAGCCGGAAACCATTTGGATGCAGAGATCGTTCGAGAATAAATCTGTTTCCATACAGAAAATAATTTTTGATGCTACTGTTTTGCGATTTTTTTTTTTTTTGGGACGCAATTTTCGTTAATGTGGAAAGCCCGTATGAAGGCAGTAATCATTTTCCGAATAAATATGTCTTCATGCGCTAAATAAATTTTTAGTGTCTGCAGCTCGTGGTCTTGCGGTAGCGTCCTCGCCTCGCGGGGTCGCGGGTTCGATTCCCGGCTGGGTCAGGGATTTTCTCTGCCTCGTGATGACTGGGTGTTGTGTGTTCTTCATCATCATTTCATCATCATTGACTCGCAAGTCGCCGTAGTGGCGTCAACTAAAAAGGACTTGCAATACGGCGGCCGAACTTCCCCACATGGGGCTTCCCGGCCAACAATGCCATACGATCATTTCATTTCAATTTTTAGTCTCCTTGTGATGAGATTTGGCTTTTGAGCCACACTCCGTATTTTACCGATAAAGCAATAGATAAACATTTTGTTAAAATTAAAAGGAAGGTCAGCGTTGGCCGTACTATTGATGTTTTATTGATAGCAGAATCGATTTTCGATCACATAGTGATCATCTTCAGTGCTGTACAAATTAAACTCCGACACTAGTATCAAATTATCAATAACCAAAACTGATCACAATATTGTGATCGCTACTCAGTAAATCGAAGAAAGACGAAATTAATGAGAAGTGGCAGTAATGAGAGCAGCGAGAAACTTAACGTCAGGATTGATGGTCACTAAGTAGACAAAGTTAAGGGATTCTGCTACCTAGACAGTAAAATGATGGATGGAGCAGGAGAACATAAAAAGCTGACTAGCATTGGCAAAAAGGACATTCCATACCAAGTAGAAGTGCTAGTATCAAACATTGGCCTTAATTTGAGGAAGATATTTCTGAGACTGTCCGTTTTGAACATGGCATTATATGTTAGTCAGTCATGAACTGTGGCAAAACTGGAACAGAAGAGAATCGAAGCCTTTGAGATGTGATGCTACAGGAGAATGTTGATAATTAGGTTGACTGATAAGGTGAGGAGTGTGGAGGAAGGAATATATGTTGAAAACAGTGATAATAAGAAGGGACAGGACAATCTGACATCTGTTACTCTGGGATGAAAAGGTTGGCACAGAACAGGAATTCGTGGTGGACACATCAAACCAAACTTGAAAAGCTTCTGAGGCACCTTGTCTTTTGATACATGTTTTTAGATACACTGTACTATCTAGCAGAAACCAATGACAAGTCAGGGAGCTTTGCAAATAAATTTCTTTGATGCTGCAAATAACTTTTCAGGCACCTTGTGTTCGTGATGTCGCTTTTGAGACATACTGTGCGTTTTAAACAAACTGCACTATATGGATAAACGCAATAATAAGACAGTGAACTTCAAGCATAAATTTGTTCTCATACTCTAAATAACTTTCGAGACACCTTGTATTTGTGATGTGACATGTGGGACATAATATGCTTTTTAGACACATTCCCCTATCTAGTTGAAACCAACAAGAAGGCAGCAAGCTTCACACATAAATTTATTTTTAAACTATAAATAACTTTTGAGGCACCCTGTGTCTGTAATGAAACTTTTGGGACCCACTATGCTTTTTAGACACATTGCACCATCTAGTTGAAGCCATTAAGAAGGCAGTAAACTTCTCCCATAAATTTGTTTTTGTAGAATAAAATACTTCGTAGCCATTGTGTGTTTGTGTTGCGACTTTTGGGACCCACTATGCCCTTTAGACACACTGTATCATCTAGTTGATGCCAATAAGAAAGCAGCAAATTTTGTGCATAAATTTATTTTTATGCTGTAAATAACCTTTGAGTGACCTCGTGTTGCTGATGAGACTTTTGGGACCCCTCTATGCTTTTTAGACACACTGCACTACCTATTTGAAGCCAATAAGAAGCAGTTAACTTCCCACATAAATTTGTTTTTATACTATAAATAACTTTTGAGGCACCTTATGTTTTGATGAGACTTTTCGGACACATTTTGCCTTTTCGACACACTGCAGCTTCCAGTTGAAGCCAATAAGAAAGTAGTAAACCTTGCACATAAACTTTTATTTGTACTATAAATAACTTTTGAGGCACCTTGTGTTTGTGATGTGACATTTGGGACACACTATGCTTTTTAGACACGTCGCCCTATCTAGTTGAAGCCAACAAGAAGGCAGTAACCTTCGCACATAAATTTATTTCTAAACTATAAATAACTTTTGAGGCACCTTGTGTTTGTAATGAAAGTTTTGGGACCAACTATGCTTTTTAGACACACTGCACTGTCTAGTTGAAACCAATAAGAAGGTAGTAATCTCCATGCATTAATTGATTTTTATGCTGTAAGTAATTTCTGAGGCACCTTGTGTATGTGATTTGACTTTTGGGACCAACTGTGCTTTTTAGACACATTGCACCATCTACTTGAAGCCACTAACAAGGCAGTAAACTTCGTGCGTAAATTTGTTTTTGGACTGTAAACAACGTTTTACGTAACTTGTGTTTGTGATGTGACTTTTGGGACCCACAATGCCTCTTAGACACAATGGACCATCTAGTTGAAGCCAATAAGAAGGCAGTAAACTTTGCATATATATTTAATTTTACACTATAAGTAACTTTCGAGGCACCCTGTGTTTGTAATGAGACTTTTAGGACCCACTATGCTTTTTAGACACACTGCACTATCTATTTGAAATCAATAACAAGGTAGTAAACTCCACACATTAATTTATTTTTATACTGTGAGTAATTTATGAGGCACCCTGTGTTTGTGATGAGACCTTTGGGACCCACATGCTTTTTAGACACATTGCACCATCTAGTTGAAGCCAATAAGAAGGCAGTACACTTCCCCGATAAATTTATTTTTGTAGTATAAAAAACTTTCTAGGCATCTTGTGTTTGTGATGAGACTTTTGGGACCCACTATGCCCTTTAGACACATTGCACCATGTAGTTGAAGTCAGTAAGAAGGCAGTAAAATTTGCGCGTAAGTTTATTTTTACACTATAAATAACCTTTGAGTGACCCTGTGTTTGTGATGAGACTTTTGGAACCCACTATGCTTTTTAGACACACTGCACTACCTAGTTGAAGCCAATAAGAAGGCAGTAAAATTTGCGCATAAATTTATTTTTATACTATAAATAACCTTTGAGTCACCCTGTGTTTCTGATGAGACTTTTGGGATCCACTATGCTCTTTAGACACACTGCACTATCTAGTTGAACCCAATAAGAAGGTAGTAAACTCCACACATAAATTTATTTTTATACTGTAAGTAATTTTTGAGGCATTCTGTGTTTGTGGCGTGACTTTTGGGACCCACTATGCTTTTTAGACACATTGCACCATCTAGTGGAAGCCAATAAGAAGGCAGTAAACTTCCCCCATAAATTTGTTTTTGTACTATTAATTACTTTCTAGGCATCTTATGTTTGTGATGAGACTTTTGGGACCCACTATGCTTTTTAGGCACACTGCACCATCTAGTTGAAGCCAATAAGAAAGAAGTAAACGTCGCACATAAATTTTTATATGTAGTATAAATAACTTTTTGAGGCACCTTGTATTTGTGAGGTGACTTTTGAGACACACTGTGCTATAGCCGAATGTCCATTAGGACGCAGAAACCGTTTGTACACAATTCTGGTTTTATCCTGTAACTAAGTAGATGCACCTTGCCTGACGTGGCCGAGTTTCGAGCCTCGCTGTATACTGCAGACGGAAGCTCATACGAAGTCAGAGAACGCTGGGATCAGCTCTGTTTTCGAGCACCGTAGGAGAGTAGTAGCAGGCAGTTGTTTAATTAACAGACGTCGA
Organism: Schistocerca americana; assembly: GCF_021461395.2. Taxonomy (NCBI): domain Eukaryota; kingdom Metazoa; phylum Arthropoda; class Insecta; order Orthoptera; family Acrididae; genus Schistocerca; species Schistocerca americana. The sequence goes on from NC_060129.1 coordinate 141,378,714, forward strand.
CCCCGTTCGGGGAGCTGATAAGTCCCAAATCCGCGAACTACCCGCAGGCGCGCTGGCGTCCTATTCGTGCAGTTAACCGGCTCTATTTATCCCGACATGTCCGCCGCAGCAGCCACAAACAGCCGCGCTGCGAACTGCGCAAATACGCGCAGCTTCTGTTGCGACGACGGTAAACACACGTCCGCGCCCAAAACTAATTGGCAAACCCGCCGGAATTATGGCGGTCCAAATGAGTTGTCCCAGCGGTCCACAAACACCTGATGACAACACAGCGGACGCCGTTCGAAACGTTCGCTTACCTACGTGACACGATGCACGGGCCACCACTGAAAATTACCGAACATTCTGCGCTTTAGCAGGAGGTAACTCATGTAACTGCACCGTGGCTTTGTAGATTTTTCGCTTTAGCAGGAGGTAACTCATGTAACTGCACCGTGGCTTTGTAGATTTTTCGCTACTTTGACTCTGTGATCCTGTACTTGACCTCTTCCTGAGGCCAGTGTTACAGTATCATATTTGTTTGACAAATAAATATGATCAAATATTCGTGCGATTTCTTTGACAAAGGTCATTCACGTGGCGCTCGAAAGGGGTATTACGCTATCGTCATATTTTTCGTCAAATTTCAAGATGGCGGACAACTTATTACGCGCAGCAGTTGCTAGTACCGTAACTGCATTGTGTGTGTATTCGGAAGAAAAGTGGCAGAAAAAAACGAAACATACACGGATGAAGCTCTAGGTATTACGTCGAGATGATAAAAGGATTCAGAAACATTTGTTACGAGAGCTGCAAGTGGAGGAAGTCTAGTCTTAATATATAAATTACTTACGAATGGATGAGAGTTTATTTCAGTATTTGCTCAGTAAAGCGGCTTCGCATATCACAAAACAGAATACTCTCTTGAGAAATGCTGTACGTGCAGAAGACAGGCAAATTGTGACACTGCGATTTCTTGACATATGAGACAGCTACTCTAGGTTACGACACAGCACTCGAATATCACGTTGCACATTAACCAAAATAATTCGACAAACGTGTGAAGTGATTTATAAAGCACTGAAGGGGCAATGTTGTTATTGTGGTCTTCAGTCCTGAGACTGGTTTGATGCAGCTCTCCATGCTACTCTATCCTGTGCAAGCTTCTTCATCTCCCAGTACCTACTGCAACCTACATCCTTCTGAATCTGCTTAATGTATTCATCTCTTGGTCTCCCACTACGATTTTTACCCTCCACGCTGCCCTCCAATACTAGATTGGTGATCCTACCAACCGACCCCTTCTTCTAGTCAAGTTGTGCCACAAACTTCTCTTCTCCCCAATTCTATTCAATACTACATCATCAGTTATATGATCTACCCATCTAATCTTCAGCATTCTTCTGCAGCATCACATCTCGAAAGCTTCTATTCTCTTCTTGTCCAAACTACTTATCGTCCATGTTTCACTTCCATACATGGCTACACTCCATACAAATACTTTCAGAAACTACTTCCTGACACTTAAATCTATACTCGATGTTAACAAATTTCTCTTCGTCAGAGACGCTTTCCTTGCCATTGCCAGTCTACATTTTATGTCCTCTCTACTTCGACCATCATCAGTTATTTTGCTCCCCAAATAGCAAAATTCCTTTACTACTTTAAGTGTCTCATTTCCTAATCTAATTCCGTCAGCATCACCCGACTTAATTCGACTACATTCCATTATCCTCGTTTTGCTTTTGTAGATGTTCATCTTATACCCTCCTTTCAGGACACTGTCCATTCCGTTCAACTGCTCTTCCAAGTCCTTTGCTGTCTCTGACAGAATTACAATGTCATCGGCGAACCTCAAAGTTTTTATTTCTTCTCCATGGATTTTAATACCTACTCCGAACTTTTCTTTTGTTTCCTTTACTGCTTGCTCAAGGGGCAATATGAGAAGATAAATAAACGATTAGTGCACTAGTTGGGCAATAAGAACTATTTTTAATTTTGAATAGTTTACTTAAGGGAATTAGTGTTCCGAGAAGTACAAAATTAACAAAAAGTACGAAACAGGTGAAGCGCTTTTTAACTTGCGGCATCCAGAGTTCAAAAATAGACAAAGCAGAATGGAAAGCTAAGAAAGAATTTTTTATTTTAGAGTGTGACCACATCCTCTATTCCGAAAAGCTGCCTGGATGTTTCAAGATGCAGAAGTGGATGGCTGTAGCTGTGACTGAGGACTCGAAGTAGCCTGCAGCATATCCCACCTGCCCATCAACACACAATTAATAGCATGCATCCCCCCGTCCTAGTCGAAGCAAGTTTATTAAAAAAAAAGCGTCTAAGAAACAAACCAACTTCGAAGCCATGTATACAAACACACTACAGAGACGTCAGACAGCTGTAGCGACGCCAGCGCTTGAAGCGGTTACATTTCACATTGCAGTGAACAGAAGACGAACGACGTTTGCGATCAAATCTACGGCGAGGGCTTAGACTTGATCGTGTTTATTTTACAACAGGAGAGATTTGACAAAGTTCCCTATCACACCATCAAATTTATTTGACGTAAGAATTTGACATATCAACTTTGACAAAGAAATACACTTTGTGATCAAAAGTATCCGGACACCCACAAAAACACGTTTTACACATTGGGTGCATTGCGCTGCCACCTATTTCCAGGTACTCCATATCAGCGAGTGCAGTAGTCATTAAACGTCGTGAGAGAACAGAATGGGGCGTTCCGCAGAACGTGGTCAGGTGATTGGGTGTCACTTGTGTCATACGTGTGTACGCGAGGTTTCCACACTCCTAAACATCCCTAGATCCACTGCTTCCGGTGTGATAGTGAAGTGGAAACGTGAAGGGACACGTACAGCACAAAAGCGTACAGGCCGACCTAGTCTGTTGACTGACAGAGACCGCCGACAGTTAAAGAGGGTCGTAATGTGGAATAGGCAGACATCTATCCAGACCATCACACAGGAATTCCAAGCTGCATCAGGATCCACTATGACAGCTAGGTGGGAGGTGATAAAACTTGGATTTCATGGTCGAACGGCTGCTCATAAGCCACACATCACGCCGGTAAATGCCAAACAACGCCTCGCTTGGTGTAAGGAGTGTAAACATTGGACAATTGAACAGTGGAGAAACGTTGTGTGGAGTGACGAATCACGGTACACAATGTGGCGATCCGATGGCAGGGTGTGGGTATGGCGAGTGCCCGGTGAACGTCATCTGTTAGCGAGTATAGTACCAACAGTAAAACTCGAAGGCGGTGGTGTTATGGTGTGGTCGTGTTTTTCATGGAAGGGGCTTGCATCCTTTCTTGTCTTGAATGGCACTATCACAGCACAGGCCTATACTGATACTTTAAGCACCTTCATGCTTCCCACTGCTGAAAAGCAATTGGCGATTGCATCTTTCAACACGATCGAGCACCTGTTCATAATGCACGGCCTCTAGCGGGGTGGTTACGCGACAATAACATCCGTGTAACGCTGGCCTGGACAGAGTCCTGATCAGAATCCTATACAACACCGTTGGGATTCTTTGAAACGCCGACTTCGTGCCAGGCCTCACCCACCGACCTCGATACCTCTCTTCAGTGCAGCACTCCGTGAAGAATGAGCTGCCATTGTCCAAGAAACCATCCAACACCTGATAGAACGTGTGCCTGCGAGATTGGAAGCTAAGGGTGGGCCAACACCATACTGAATTCCAGCATTACCGATGGAGGGCGCTACGAACTTGTCAGTCATTTTCAGACAGGCGTCCGGATACTTCTGATCACATAGTATATATCATAGTGAATGCTGGCCTAACGGGGATGTCTTTTACGTGTTTGCAAAAAGCCGGCCGGTGTGGCCGAGCGGTTCTAGGCGCTTCAGTCTGGAACCGCGCGACCGCTACGGTCGCAGGTTCGAATCCTGCCTGGGACATGGATGTGTGTGTTGTCCTAAGGTTAGTTAGGTTTAAGTAGTTGTAAGCCTAGGGGACTGATGACCTCAGATGTTAAGTCCCATAGTGCTCAGAGCCATTTGAACCATTTTTTGAAATCTTTCCTCGATTATTCTGCGAAATTTATTCTGACCTGTTTTGTGTAAGACGAGGGATCTGTTCCGCCTCTTCAATTTTTTAATCGATCAGCCTTGCAACCATTTTGATGCGGCTCGTCACTAATTATTCTCCTGTGCCAACCTCTTCATCTCACAGTAGCACTTCCGCCCCACATCTTCAATTACGACGAGCTTTCAATAAGTACTGCAACACTTATTTTCCTCGGCCAATTTCGGTTATCCAAAACAAAACAAAAAACAAGAAATGGTTCAAACGGCTCTGAGCACAATGCGACTTCTCAAGTCATCAGTCGCCTAGAACTTAGAACTAATTAAACCCAACTAACCTAAGGACATCACACACATCCATGCCCGAAGCAGGATTCGAACCTGCGACCGTAGTGGTCGCTCGGCTCCAGACTGTAGCGCCTAGAACCGCATGGCCTTATGCAAAAAATCTGTGGAATTTGTTATGGGACATCGCCAAATATACCAGATTCAGCTCGTATAGTTCCAAGATTTTCCGTTAGGTAGCGGAGCTATACGTAGCGTTCAAAACGGCATCTGTATCGGAGGATCATTCCATGCTGAGAGCTGACAATGAGTTTCTTTTGGCGAAAAACCAGAGAACCGCAGATGTTCATAGGTGCTTGCGGAATGTCTAGGGCGACCTGGCAGTGAACAAAAGCAAGGTGAGTCGTTGGGCAAGGCCTTTCTCATCATCGCAGTTTGGTCGCATAAACCTGTCCGAGCCCCCGCGTGCCGGCCGGTCGCGCACAGCTGTGACTCGTGTAATGTTCAGGGCGTTCGTCGCCACAAAAATGCAAACGAACTTCTCCATGACGACGTAAGCTTCAGACATGTGTTACGACTTGTTAGCAGCAGACACACTGGCTGCGCCAAAGACCGAGACGGCGTGGAGTTTTACAATTATTTATTGAACTTTCTTTATAATTTCTCCCTCGTCGTCGCTGCCCAGCCCTGCGGATCCCTCCGCCTGGCTGTGTAGATTCTCCGACACTCGGGAGCACTCAGGCCAGCAGTGCTCCGCTGAAGCCAGGATGCCCTGTGGTTGAGATGAACTCGTCGCCGTGAGGTCAGCTGCCGCCGCCTGCTGCACCAGCGGCTGGGAAGCCGTCAGTCGCGATGTCCGTGAGCTCAAATGACGGACGGACCACGCTCCGTGGGGCCGGGTTGCCGTGGAGTCCGGGCGTCAGTCCCCGGCGGCGCCTGTGGCCGAGACCGCGCTGCGGCCGGTCCTGCTGGAAGTTCTCGCTGTAGTCAGTCAGCCGCGGTGCCGACCGAACTCGGGCCGACCTCCAGAGCTGAAGTTGACATCTGGCGGCGAAGGATGACTCCTGTGAGCTGGAACAGACTTCCGGAATCGTCACCTACGAAGATTGATCATTCGGACAGGGACCACATCCGTCCTCAGATCCCAACTGCTTCCTGATGGCTTCTGTCCGTTGCTGCCTGCGCTCCACTATTTATATCTGGCAGGAGGACGTTTCTTACCCTCGGTGGTAGCTTTTTGTTATTACTCGTGCAGTATATTGCAGCGTAACAGAGCGTGCCGGCCTCACTTCTGCTTACTCAGCACTCTCCAGGCTTCGCTCGCTGCTCGGTCCGTGTGCGTCCTTGCGTCAGCCTGTTGGTAGACTGCTGCTGTCAGCAAAGCTACCTGTGCCGCGCCTACTTCGCAACGTCTCGATCGCCAGCGTGCCTCTGTTTTGCCATTCTCCTCTGCGTGAAGCAACGCTTACTACATGTGATGGCAACATACAGGGTGTTTCAAAAATGACCGGTATATTTGAAACGGCAATAAAAACTAAATGAGCAGCGATAGAAATACACCGTTTGTTGCAATATGCTTAGGAGAACAGTACATTTTCAGGCGGACAAACTTTCGAAATTACAGTAGTTACAATTTTCAACAACAGATGGCGCTGCAAGTGATGTGAAAGATATAGAAGACAACGCAGTCTGTGGGTGCGCCATTCTGTACGTCGTCTTTCTGCTGTAAGCGTGTGCTGTTCACAATGTGCAAGTGTGCTGTAGACAACATGGTTTATTCCTTAGAACAGAGGATTTTTCTGGTGTTGGAATTCCACCGCGTAGAACACAGTGTTGTTGCAACAAGACGAAGTTTTCAACGGAGGTTTAATGTAACCAAAGGACCGAAAAGCGATACAATAAAGGATCTGTTTGAAAAATTTCAACGGACTGGGAACGTGACGGATGAACGTGCTGGAAAGGTAGGGCGACCGCGTACGGCAACCACAGAGGGCAACGCGCAGCTAGTGCAGCAGGTGATCCGACAGCGGCCTCGGGTTTCCGTTCGCCGTGTTGCAGCTGCGGTCCAAATGACGCCAACGTCCACGCATCGTCTCATGCGCCAGAGTTTACACCTCTATCCGTACAAAATTCAAACGCGGCAACCCCTCAGCGCCGCTACCATTGCTGCACGAGAGACATTCGCTAACGATATAGTGCACAGAATTGATGACGGCGATATGCACGTGGGCAGCATTTGGTTTACTGACGAAGCTTATTTTTACCTGGACGGCTTCGTCAATAAACAGAACTGGCACATATGGGGAACCGAAAAGCCCCGTGTTGCAGTCCCATCGTCCCTGCATCCTCAAAAAGTACTGGTCTGGGCCGACATTTCTTCCAAAGGAATCATTGGCCCATTTTTCAAATCCGAAACGATTACTGCATCACGCTATCTGGACATTCTTCGTGAATTTGTGGCGGTACAAACTGCCTTAGACGACACTGCGAACACCTCGTGGTTTATTCTAGATGGAGCCCGGCCACATCGCACGGCCGACGTCTTTAATTTCCTGAATGAATATTTCGATGATCTTGTGATTGCTTTGGGCTATCCGAAACATACAGGAGGCGGCGTGGATTGGCCTCCCTATTCGCCAGACATGAACCCCTGTGACTTGTTTCTGTGGGGACACTTCAAAGACCAGGTGTACCGCCAGAATCCAGAAACAATTGAACAGCTGAAGCAGTACATCTCATCTGCATGTGAAGCCATTCCGCCAGACACGTTGTCAAAGGTTTCGGGTAATTTCATTCAGAGACTACATATTATTGCTACACATGGTGGATATGTGGAAAATATCGTACTATAGAGTTTCCCAGACCGCAGCGCCATCTGTTGTTGAAAGTTTGTCTGCCTGAAAATGTACTGTTGTCCCAAGCATATTGCAACAAACGGTGTATTTCTATCGCTGCTCGTTTAGTTTTTATTGCCGTTTCAAATATACCGGTCATTTTTGAAACACCCTGTATGTCTGCGCTGCCGAGAGTAGCTCACAAAACTTCACTGGACAGTTCTTCCTCACCCACCATACAGTCCGCATCTCGCATCTTTCGACTTCCATGTGTTTGTCTCAATGAAGGATCCGTTCCACAAGAAGCAGTGCGTGCATGATGGGGAGGTTGTCGATGCAGGAAGATTTAGCCTTGACCTCGACCACTAGAGTGGTACCATGCGGGCATACAGGCCCTCCCATTACGGTGGCAGAAGACCGTCGCATTGATCGGAGATTACGGTGAAAAATAGCATTTTGTAGCCAAAAGAGTGGGAATAATATTCTTTCTTCTTTTAGTGTTCAACCCTGAGGTTGGTTTGCAGCAGAGCGCCACTCCTCTCTTCTGTCTGCCTTTGTCTTCACTTCCACGTATGTGTTACATCCAGCGTCATTCATGATCTGTTGCATGTATGATATCCTTGGTCGCCCCCGCCGATTCCTTCCCTCAATAGCTCCTTCTGCTATTGTTCCAATGATGTTGTTGTGTCGTACGATGTGCCCTACAGGTTTGTCTCTTCTTGTTTGGATGTGCCTCCACAGAGATCTGGTTTCCTGCACTCTTCTAAGCACCTCGTTATTTGTTACTTTGTCTCTCCAGCTGATCTTCATCATCCTTGTATAGCACCACATCCCCAGGGCCTGTAGCTGTCTTCTCTCTTCCCCTTGTCTAGACAGCCTATACTCGTGGAGTGTGGCAAATGGCTTCCGGTTCTCTGAAGAGAAGACGGTCTGCATCAACTTTTGGCGATATAAAGCGTTCCTTCCGCCATCCTTACATCTCGGTCCCGTTGTTCTCCCATTCGTGGAAACAACTAAGTTTCTAGGGCTCCCACTGGACAGGAAACTTTGTTGGTCTCCGCACGACACTTATTTGGCTGCCCGTTGTACGCGTTCCCTTAATGTCCTCAGAGTTCTTAGTGGTTCATCTTGGAGAGCAGATCGCACTGTCCTGCTTCGCTTGTATCGGTCCATAGTCCGATCAAAGCTGGATTATGGGAGACTCGTCTGCTCGGCCATCCCTCTTACTCCGTCTCAACTCCATCCACCATCGGGGGTTACGTCTTGCGACCGGAGCCTTCTACACTAGTCCTGTCGAGAGTCTTTATGCTGAAGCTGCTGAATTACCATTGACCTACCGGCGCGACGTACTGCTTTGTCGGTATGCCTGCCGGCTGTTGTCAATGCCCGACCACCCCTCTTATCAGTCCTTCTTCGCCGATTCTCTCGACCGTCAGTACGGGTTGTATGTGTCTGCCCTGCTGCCCCCCGGAGTCCGCTTCCGTCGCCTGCTTCGACAATTGGATTTTGCCCTCCCTACCACCTTCAGAGAGGGTGAGAGCCCGACACCACCTTGGCTCCAGGCTCCGGTTCATATTTATCTCGACCTCAGCTCACTCCCGAAGGAGGCTACTCCGGCTGCAATGTATTGCTCACGGTTTGTCGAACTTCGTGCTCGACCTGCCGGTCACACCTTTATTTACACCGATGGCTCCAAAACTGACGATGGTGTCGGCTGTGCCTTTGTCGTCGGGGCCGCCACCTTTAAATACCGGCTCCTCGACCAGTGTTCCAGCTTTACGGCCGAGCTTTTTGCTCTCCATCAGGCCGTTCAGTATGCCCGCCGCCACCGCCATTCATCGTACGTACTCTGCTAAACGAGCCGTTATTCGGCTTGGTATTGATTGATAGAGTTGTTGGACATGTTCCTGTTGGAAATCGTGCCAAATTCCGTCCACCTGAGGTGTTACACCGTCAAAACCGGAGCTTGCTGGAGGATCGTGCGGATAATGCTTGGTGAATTTGTGAAGACCTTTTTCTTGAATATATCAACCGATTAGGCAAACACGAAGAGAAGCAGTCGTAGCCCTCGCCTCTTATGGGCAGACATTATCCTGCTGAAAGATAAGCCCAGGATGGCTGGACCACCGCTGTCCTTGCGTCTACAGAGACGTCTTCTGCCTCGAATCTCACTGACGCCTTTTATGGGCAGACATTATCTTGCTGAAAGATAAGCCCAGGGTGGCTGGACCACCGCTGCCCTTGCGTCTACAGAGACGACATCGGCCTCGAATCTCACTGTCACCTTTTATGGGCAGACATTATCATGCTGAAAGATAAGCCCAGAATGGCTGGACCAACGCTGTCCGTGCATCTACAGAAACGTCTTCTGCCTCGAATCTCACTGACGCCTTTTATGGGTAGACATTATCTTGCTGAAAGATAAGCCCAGGATGGCTGGACCACCGCTGTCCGTGCGTCTACAGAGATGACTTCGGCATCGAATCTCACTGACTGAGTAGAATTGTCTTCAGCGATGAGCACGGCGATCAGAGAAGATATGTCTGGAGGCATCCTAGACAGTGGTATGATAGCGACCTGACTGTCGGCTGCCATACAACTCGACAGCCGGGTCTGATCGTCTGTGGTGGCATTTCTTGTCATAGCGGGTTCCCTTTGTTTGTCGTCCGTGGCAACCTTACAGCACAGCGGTACCTCGACGATATACTAGGTCCCGTTTTGTTGCCCTTCGTGTCAAGCCATCCTGGGCTTACTTTTCAGCAAGATAATGGCCGGCCGCACACGGCGAGAGTTCCTACCGCTTGTCTTCGCGCTTGCCAAACCCTGCCTCGGCCAGCAAGTCAATGGATCTCTCCCCATTTGCGGGGTTTTGGAGCATTATTGGCAGAGCCGTCCAACAAGCTCGGGATTCTGAAGACCTAGCGCACCAACTGGGCAGCATTTGTCACGATAACCCTCAGGACGACATCCAACAATTCTATGAGTCGAGTCCGCAGCTCGTGGTCTCGCGGTCGCGTTCTCGCTTCCCGAGCACGGGGTCCCGGGTTCGATTCCCGGCGGGGTCAGGGATTTTCAGCTACTTCGAGATGACTGGGTATCTGTGTTGTCCTCATCATTTCATCATCATTCCTGAAAGTGGCGAGATTGGACTGAGCAAAGGTTGGGAATTTGTAGGGGCGCCGAGAACCGCGCAGTTGAGCGCCCCACAAACCAAACGTAATCGTCATCATCATCATCATCATCATCATCATCTAAGAGTCGATGTCAAGCCGAATAACTGTTTGAATAAGGGCCAGAGGTGGACAAAGGCGCTATTGACTTCGTCTATTTGTGAAGATTTTTCTCTTTAAGGAATCATTCAATTTGACTGAAACTGTAAACAAATGTTTGTCTGTATACGTACATGACATCTACCGATATCCGTGCCATTCGTGGTGCGTGTTTTTACTGTCTTGAAGTGTATTTTGACGTTTGGCATGACGTTGTAATTCGGAGGCCGAGCAGTTCTAGGCGCTTCAGTCCGCAACCGCGCTGCTGCTGCGGTCGCAGGTTCGAATCCTGCCTCGGGCATGGACCTGAGTGATGTCCTTAGGTTAGTTAGGTTTAAGTAGTTCTAAATCTAGGGGACTGATGACCTCAGATGTTAAGTCCCACAGTGCTTAGACACACTTGTACCATATTTGTAATTAGGAATTGATTTATGGGTGGTAACTACGGAACATGAGGATTGGAGTATGTTGGTGAAACGGGTCGTTCAAACAAATAATGGAAGAACAAACGTTGCTGAGGCTGAAATTCCGTAATACAATCCCACACAGTTCAACCACGCGACCTGGTCGAATTTAAGGGAAGCTGGAACGCCCAATCCCGACAATGTTTTATTTAGTGACTTGGCTTCCCTGTATTTCAGGAATCACTGTAGTCATTGACATGAAACACTTACAGGATATTAAACTGTGTGTTATGAGTCTGCTGTTCTACAATAATTGCGTTTCAGGCACTGCTTTCGGAAATACAATTTTGTGCACTTTTCTGTACGCTACCCTAAATAATTTTAATTATACATAACACTATGTTGCTCTTTTATTTCAGTAGATTCAGGATATGTATATTATTACTCCCTGAAAATTTTAGGGAAAAATGCTACAGGAAATGTACATTTTCAGGAACGGCTTTTAAAGTTTCAAAAAGCTGTAACTCACTTAATATAGGCTTCATATTTTTTTTATTTTAGTCACTCATAAGCACCCTGCACCATACTGTACACCATCCTCTTTATCTTTTTCCAAGTTTTTTCTTCTTTTCTTCTTTCTCGACTCCTTAGTGGACAACTGTGTTGCATAATCTCCTTTATCAATGCGAACCTTGTCCATCCGTTGAAGTTCTCTGATTCAGTTTGCTCCAGGATTAATTCTCATATGCTGTAGCACTTTCATCATACCAATGTTGCCATCATTAAAAACAAAATAGCATCACTGAACCCCCCACTTCAGTGTCTTCATACCAACACTCAGCGCTCTTATGTAATCAAGGTCATGCGCTCAGTACAAAAGCGGCCAACGCAGACCAGCGGAATAACTCCGCTGTGAGCTATATCTGCAACGGCATTGAAGCACTATGCCGCGTCGACGTGTATACCGTCAACGTCGCCATCGCGTGCCAGTCTACAAACACATAATAAGCCTGTAGAATAAACTTGGCACAAATGAAATTGCACAAAGTGTCATATGAATGGACCCATTTTTTTTCGGTGGATGTCGAGTTAATTTCTCACTTGATGTCGGAACTGGAGCAGCTGGCAGTGGGTGGTTTACACTCGCTATTCTCCGCTGTGAAAACGCTTCGCTACCTGGACTAGAATCTTTCGCCGATCGAGATGTAAACGAGTCCATATAAGATTATTGAACGACTCATTGAGATTTTGAGTCCAACCATGCAGACACTTCTTCACTAATTCAGGATTTGCCAGGTCTCTGTAAATAGGTTTTAAATATCCATGACTGCTGCTGGGATGGAATGTTTATGGCTGCATGAACAGTTTGAGTACTGGGCATTGCGGTAATTGCACCATGAATCAGGTCTAGGAGGGCAAAGGTGGTGTACTGGTTTTTCATCAGTTGACAGTCTGTGGAAGAAGGTAGCCCATACTGCCTGCCTCATTTTCAACAAATCCTCAGTATTATTTATAATGGCCGTCCCATAATACTGTTGTAGTAGATCAATCATTTTCTCTGTCAGCCTGCCTCTTATGCTTTTACCATCAGAAAGTTTCTTGTCTCTCAAACTTTGTTTCAGCTTCCTCAACCTGCTACCCATCCTCTTCTGGACATTACCTTTATAACACAACAATCCACAGCATTCTATATAAAAAATTAACGATTTTATTAGATCTTGAAGTAATGCGCGTAAAAATTTTAACATTTTCAACCCGTGTAGATCATATTTAAAAACATAATCTAAAATACTTCCCATGTTAGTTTATAAGTGAAATATATACCAATTTATTCGGAAAATTGCAAATTTTATAATGAGATAAAAATCCTGAAATACGAAAAAAAATTCCGTTTTAACATCTCTTAAGGGGAGACGGAAGGCAATTTTATCCCTATTCTGTCAATGCTATTTTACCCTTTGAAGGTACACTTTTCAAAAGAAGTGTAAGTGAGAAACAATGAAATTTTTACTGCGTATATGTAACATACATGCCTCAATTTACAAGTAAAATGAACATAATACCTCTCATGGTTTTGATGGAAAAAATTATTCTTTCACTAGAAAAATTTAACTCTCTTTTTACATTAATTGTTGTAAAACAGTATGATTGTTTGGTGGTTCTCAATTTACTTGTAATAACTTATTACCATGTGCAGTGCAAATTGATCAAATTTCATGTTTCTAACCCAATCAGTTTATCAGATAATGGTACCTGAAAGTAAAAAAAAAAGTAGTTTTGATAAAAATCCATTTAAAGTTTAATATTGGAATTCTAGTATAGTTATTGATGAGAATGACTTACCACTAAAATTTTCCTGCACGATGCTGAGCATCATCTGAATCATACTGGTCTTCTTTTCTTCTCCTGGTCCCTCTTCTTTTGTGTCTAGGTTCTTTTGTGCATTTTAAATTAGCAATATTTGCTTTGCGAAATCTCTTTTTATCTATTTGCACCAAGAATTTTGCAGTATTTCCACTAGATTTTATGCCCAATAATTCCAAAACATCCAGTTTTCTAATTACACCATCGATGAAGCATAAAATAGCATCATAAACACCAAATTTGAGGGTTGTAAGCGGAAGAAATATAGGTTTCGGTAACCGGTTCCAAATGACGGAATTCACACATTCATTTAAATTTTGGGTTCTCCCATGAAGACATTTCTTCAACAAGGTATCTTTACAAAGGTTTCTAAATATGTAATTTCATTCATTACTGATGCAGGTAAAGAATGTTTGTGGTCATAGCTGGCACTTCTCCTGTACTTACACCAAGTGTCAGGATCATTCGGGCAAAGACCGTGCACTGGATTTTCATTTGTGGAAAGCTTATGGAAAATGATAGCCCATACAGCTTTTTTCATGTTTTCTAAATTCCCTACATTTCTTCATATGGTCAAGCCATAATAATTCTGTAATCTATTTCAACATTTGTCAGGCGACCATTACCACCTATCTTCTTACCATCTTCCAATACTATTTTTGACTTTTCTTTCAATAATCTTCTCAACCTGGACCCCATTCTCTTCTGGACATGCCCAATGCACTCTAATTTAGTAATTGTGACATTAGGGCCATAGGGTTGTTCTGCACATACCAGCCTTGCTGTCACCGTCCCCAGACTGCGCAGAGCGTCAAGAAAACCATCATATCCCACGAAAAAATTGTCGTATTTATATAAAACAAAAACTGTTTCACGCAGGAAAGACCATGCATTTCAGATATGCTAAAATCTAATTTTTGAAGCCCACTTGCCTTCCGTCGCCCATTAAGGGGAGCCGGAGGTTCCTATGCTGCCCATGTTAAAATCACTAAGTTTGAGGAACATTTATGAATAAACTACCAAATAGAAAAATCTGAATTTTTTTTTACATATAGAGTGGTTTAGTATTGCAGTTATGACAGACGGATTTTGGAGTATCTTTTCTATTTTCCTTCCAATTATTTTTTTATTAATGACCCAAATTTTTTTACAAATAATTCCTTTATAATTAAACTGAAATGAAACTACTGAACATATTGCCAAATGGCTGTGTTACAATGTAAGTTTGACCACTAGGAGTGCTATATAAAATTTTCATCTCTCTAGCTTGAGTGGATTTTGAGAAAATGTTCCTTATATTCGAAAAATTCTAATTTACGGGAAATGGCTGTCAAAGTTTCTCAATACATTCCTGCACTATAGGATGGATTATCAGGGCCTTCTTCTTCATCTTCCAAAAGCTTCCTCTTCTGTCTTCTTTTCTGGCCTGTTGTTCCATCATACGTTATATGCCTTTCTCTTCTTTCTCTTCCTCTTATCCTTTCTCTGTCAATATTTCATAGTGCTCGTACAGTGTTCACCCCAGCTGTAAATCCTAATGCCTTCAGAACTTCACACTTCACACTGTTCCCTTGGTTGTAGGTTGCTATTGCATCATAAATGCCAAAGTGCAGTGTTTTTATGCTTACAAACACCCTTTTAGGAATCACTTTCCAAATCAAATTGTTTACGCTCTCATTAGGATTCTGCGTCTTTCCGTGTAGACATTTGTGTAACAATTCTGGCTACGCTAAGTCATGAAAAATTTGTTTTATTGCATTTATCACAACTGCTGGCAAACCATGTTTGTGGTCATAGTCCTTTTTTGCATTATATTTGCACCAGGAATCTTTTGGGCACAGGCTGTGTTGAGGGTATTCATTGGAAGAGGCAGTATGAAGGAACAATGCCCACACTGCTTTTCGCATGTCACTAACATTACTAGTATTTTGCCTTATAGCATACCCGTAGTATCTCTGTAGACGTTCAATCACCTTATCAGTAAGCCTGCCTCTCCCTCCCATTGTCTTTCCATCACTGAGCTTACTTGAACCCAAAGTTTGATGAGCCTTCGAAGCCGAAACGGTATACAGCAGAGAGACGATGTTCCGCGCTCTTAGCGCTTCATTTGTCACAGAAAACAATGTAGCCAACCCTTGCACACTCGCTGTATGCGTAACATAAGGCGCTGTATGCCTAACAGGCTGAGAAAATCCCAAGCAGTTCGCCAGGAAGTCACGAGAGGGTGTTGGATGCATTCAGCGGCCGCCCATTTCCTCTGCAGGCGTGGGGGAAAATGGTAATCACTTCTAGGGCGAGTAGAACAATAAATCAAAGTTTACATTAAAGAGGGATGTTCCAATTAATTTTCGGTAGCAAAAAAAAAAAAAAAAAAAAAAAATGTAATTTTTTGGATTTAACCACCTCCGGCTCCCCTTAAGGAGGGCCATTACAAGACGAATGTTGACAGTTTCAGGACAAGATTTATTGAAGAGTAAGAGCTGAACAGATTAAACAAGTTAGTGCACTGTGGCCCTTGTGCAAGCAGATATTCGGCTTGGTATTCACTGATGGAGTTGTCGGATGTGCTCGTGAGAGATACTGTACCGGATTCTATCCAACTGGCACGTTAAATCGTCAAAATCCCGTGATGGTTGGAGGGCTGCCCTTAAGTTTCAACATTTACACTGCCTCTTACATTTGTTCAGCACGAGCAGAGTCGCACTTTACGAGGCCGCCTGTAGGCAGTTGTGGTCCACCCCCCGGGTGAGTTGGCTACGCACAGCGCTTGCCGTGTGTGTGTGTGTGTGTGTGTGTGTGTGTGTGTGTGTGTGTGTGTACGTGCGCGCGAGCTCGCGTGGGACGTTAAAATCGACGGCGACGCGACAAACAAGGGCTTTGCAGCCCAATCAACAAAACCAAATTAAGGGGCTCCTCTCTGTGTGTGGGGGCGGGGCAGAGTGGGGGGCGTGGCTTTGAGATTGGCCACTAGATGGTCTGGCGAGCGCGCTACGAGACGAGCAAAGCGTGTCTACCTGTCAGCGTTTACACGAGACACGACTTTCCGAAGTCGGAAACCGAGCTTCGGAAACGTACACTACTGGCCATTAAAATTGGTACACCGCGAAGAAATGCAGATGATAAACAGATATTTATTCGACAAATATATTATACTAGAACTGACATGTGATTACATCATGCAATTTGGGTGCATAGATCCTGAGAAATCAGTACCCAGAACAACCGCCTCTCGCCGTAATAACGGCCTTGATACGCCTGGGCATTGAGTCAAACAGAGGTTGGATGACATGTACAGGTGCAGCTGCCCATGTAGCTTCAACACGATACCACAGTTCATCAAGAGTAGCGACTGGCGTATTGTGACGAGACAGTTGCTCGACCACCATTGACCAGACGTTTTCAATTGGTGTGAGATCTGGAGAATGTGCTGGACACAGCAGCAGTCGACCGTTTTCTATATCCAGAAAGGCCCGTACAGGACCTGCAACGTGCGGTCGCGCGTTATCCTGCTGAAATGTAGGTATCGAATGAAGGGTAGCGCCATGGATCGTAACACGTCTGAAATGTAACGTCCACTGTTCAAAGTGCCGTCAATGCGAACAAGAGGTGACCGAGACGTGTAACCGATGGCACCCCATACCATCACGCTGGGTGATACTCCAGTATGGCGATGACGAATACACGCTTCCAATGTGCGTTCATCGCGATGTCACCAAACACGGATGCGACCATCATGATGCTGTAAACAGAAAATGGATTCATCATAAAAAATGACGTTTTGTTATTCGTGCACCCAGGTTCGGCGTCGAGTACACCATCGCAGGCGCTCCTGTCTGTGATGCAGCGTCAAGGGTAACCGCAGCCATACTCTCCGAGCTGATAGTCCATGCTGCTGC
This sequence comes from Schistocerca americana, assembly GCF_021461395.2. NCBI lineage: Eukaryota > Metazoa > Arthropoda > Insecta > Orthoptera > Acrididae > Schistocerca > Schistocerca americana. The sequence continues at coordinate 141,395,809 of NC_060129.1, forward strand.
AAATGTCGTCGAACTGTTCGTGCAGATGGTTGTTGTCTTGCAAACGTCCCCATCTGTCTACTCAGGGATCAAGACGTGGCTGCACGATCCGTTACAGCCATGCGGATAAGATGCCTGTCATCTCGACTGCTAGTGATACGAGGTCTGTATTACCCTCCTGAACCCACCGATTCCATATTCTGCTAACAGTCATTGGATCTCGACCAACGCAATCGCGATAGGCTACAATCCGACCTTTATCAAAGACGTAAACGTGATGGTACGCATTTCTCCTCCTTACACGAGATATCACAACAACGTTTCGCCAGGCAACGTCGGTCAACTGCTGTTTGTGTATGAGAAATCGGTTTGAAACTTTCCTCATGTCATAACATTGTAGGTGTCGCCACCGGCGCCAACTTTGTGTGAATGCTTTGAAAAGCTAATCATTTGCATATCACAGCATCTCCTTCCTGTCGGTTCAATTTCGCATCTCTAGCTCGTCATCTTCGTGGTGTAGCAATTTTAGTGGCCAGTAGTGTATTGTCGTTTTTACACGTGAGCCAAGACTGATGTTGCGTATGTAATCTCACCGGATGGAAAGTTAAATAACCCCAGTCCATACGCACAGATGAACTGCTAACCCTTTTGAGGTGCTGCAGCTACTGAGCACGTGCTCAACCGCAGGTGAGCGTAAGGCAGTAGCTGCTTTAAGCGAACATTGTGCGTAAAGATGGGTAAATGTAAGGACGTGACAGAGTGGCAAGCGGGTTTGGCCGTGGGCATGGCTATGCCGTATGTGAAGTTGATGGATTCGTTGGTGTTTCGCGGTGGACTGTTCATCGTGTCTAGGGACAGTGGTTGCAGCACATGTGCCCACGAAACAAGATGCCAGAACTGCGGTGGGGAAAAGATGGTTACTGAGAGGAACCGTAGGCGATTTTCTTAGGTAATCAGAATCGTTTCCAAACCCGACAGAAGTCGATGCAGTCAGTGGATCCATGTCCGTTCCAACCTGTTCGCGAGGGAACATTGCGACAGGAGTTGTAGTCGGTCACCTCTCAAGAGGCCATTCCTTACGCAGGCACAGCTTGAAGGAATTGAACCCATGAATCCTGCTGGGCTGTTCATAAATACGTAACAGTACGAGGGGTTGGAGATCTCTTCTGAACAGCACGTTGCAAGGCATCCCAGATATGCTCAATTGTGTTCATGTCTGGCGAGTTAGGTGACCAGCGGAAGAGTTTAAATTCAAAAGAGTGTTCCTGGAGCCACTCTGTAGCAATTCTGAACGTGAGGGGTGTCGCATTGTCCTGATGGAATTGTCGGAATGCACAATGGAGATGACTGGATGCAGGTGATCAGACAGGATACTTACGTACGTGCCACCTGTCAGAGTCGTATCTAGACGCATCAGGGATCCCATATCACTCCAGCTACACACGCCCAACACCATTACGGAGCCTCCACAACCAGCTTGAACAGTCCCCTGCTGACATGCAGGGTCCATGGATTCATGAGGTCTCCATACCCGTACACGTCTATCTGCTCAATACAATTTGAAACGAGACTCATCCGACCAGGCAACATCAACCCAATGTCTGTGTTGACGGGCCCAGGCGAGGCGTAAAGCTTTGTATCGTGCTGTCATCAAGGGTACACGTCTGGGCCTTCGGCTCCGAAAGACCGTATCGATGATGTTTCGTTGAATGTTTCGCACGCTGGGACTTGTTGATGGCCAGCATTGAAATCTGCAGGAATTTGCGGAAGGGTTGCACTTACGTCGCGTTGCACGATTCTCTTCAGTCGTCGTTGGTTCCGTTCTTGTAGGATCTTTTTCCGGCCTCAGCGATGTCGGAGATTTGATGTTTTACCGCATGGCTGATTTCATGGTACACTCGTGCAATGGTCGTACGCGTAGATCCCCACTTCATTGCTACCTGCTGCCTCGGAGATGCTGTGTCGCTTAAATCTTGATACCCTGCCATTGTAGCAGCAGTAAACGATCTAACAACCAAGCCATAACTTGTTGTCTTAGGAGGGTTGGAACTTAAACTGTGGCGACTATTTAATCACAACCGATACAAAAGAGTTACATGTTTGCACCAGTTACTCTCCTTCAGAGCCGGTCGCGGTGGCCGAGCGGTTCTAGACGCCTCAGTCCGGAACCGCGCGACTGCTACGGTCGCAGGTTCGAATCCTGCCTCGGGCATGGATGTGTGTTATGGCCTTAGGTTAGTTAGATTTAAGTAGTTCTAAGTTCTAGGGGACTGATGACCTCAGATGTTAAGTCGCGTAGTAATCAGAGCCATTTGAACCACTTTGTCCTTCAGAGTAGTCCCCAGCATTGTGTAGAACCCGTTGTCAGCGATGTGGAAAGCGTGGTATACAGTTAGCAGAGCCTGTTGTGTTGATTGTGGGAGTGGAGCGGTCTACTGGCTTACCAATCTCTGGAACACTTCTGAAGCGAATGTTACGAGGTGGTTCCTTCATCTTCGGAATCAAATCAAAGTCACAAGGACTGAAGTCCGAGGAGTATGGTGGATGGTACAGTACTTCTCAGTCTCATGGACCGAACAGAGCAGCCACAGCTTGCGCTGTATGCGCCCGCGCATTGTCGTGCAAAATGATGGGTGGGTTACGCAGAAAGTGTCGCCGCTTCTTTCACAAAGCTGGTCGCAGGTGATGCTCCAAAAACGAACAGTAAAACTGTGCATTGGCAGTCTACTGTGGAGGAACGTAATGCGTTAGGATAACACCATCACAGTCATACACGAGAATCACCATAATCTTCGACCGCTCCATTCGCACCATCAACAGAACAGGCTCTGCTAACGGTATACTACGCCTTCCACAACGCTGGCAACGGGGTCTACACAACGCTGGTGACTACTTTGATGGACAGTAACAGGTGCAAACATGTAACTCATTTGTGTTGGTTGTGAAGAAATAGTTGCCACTATTTAAGTTCCAACTCTCGTATACAGGGTGTTACAAAAAGGTACGGCCAAACTTTCAGGAAACATTCCTCACACACAAATAAAGAAAAGATGTTATGTGGACACGTGTCCGGAAACGCTTACTTTCCATGTTAGAGCTCATTTTAGTTTAGTCAGTATGTACTGTACTTCCTCGATTCACCGCCAGTTGGCCCAATTGAAGGAAGGTAATGTTGACTTCGGTGCTTGTGTCGACATGCGACCCGTTGCTCTACAGTACTAGCACTAAGCACATCAGTACGTAGCATCAACAGGTTAGTGTTCATCACCAACGTGGTTTTGCAGTCAGTGTAATGTTTACAAATGCGGAGTTGGCAGATGCCCATTTGATGTATGGATTAGCACGGGGCAATAGCCGTGGCGCGGTACGTTTATACCGAGACAGATTTCCAGAACGAAGGTGTCCCGACAGGAAGACGTTCGAAGCAATTGATCGGTGTCTTGGGGTGCACGGAACATTCCAGCCTATGACTCGCGACTGGGGAAGACCTAGAACGACGAGGACACCTGCAATGGACGAGGCAATTCTTCGTGCAGTTGACGATAACCCTAATGTCAGTGTCAGAGAAGTTGCTGCTGTACAAGGTAACGTTGACCACGTCACTGTATGGAGAGTGCTACGGGAGAACAAGTTGTTTCCGTACCGTGTACAGCGTGTGCAGGCACTATCAGCAGCTGATTGGCCTCCACGGGTACTCTTCCGCGAATGGTTCTTCCGACAATGTGTCAATCCTCATTTCAGTGCAAATGTTCTCTTTACGGATGAGGCTTCATTTCGACGTGATCAAATTGTAAATTTTCACAATCAACGTGTGTGGGCTGACGAGAATCCGCACGCAATTGTGCAATCACGTCATCGACACAGATTTTCTGTGAACGTTTGGGCAGGCATTGTTGGTGATGTCTCGATTGGGCCCCATGTTCTTCCACCTACGCTCAATGGAGCACGTTATCACGATTTCATACGGGATACTCTACCTGTGCTGCTAGAACATGTGCCTTTACAAGTACGACACAACATGTGATTCATGCACGATGGAGCTCCCGCACATTGCAGTCGAAGTGTCCGTACGCTTCTCAACAACAGATTCGGTGACGATGGATTGGTAGAGGCGGACCAATTCCGTGGCCTCCACGCTCTCCTGACCTCAACCCTCTTGACTTTCATTTATGGGGGCATTTGAAAGGTCTTGTCTACGCAACCCCGGTACCAAATGTAGAGACTCTTCGTGCTCGTATCGTGGACGGCTGTGATAGAAAGTTTGGCCGTACCTTTTTGTAACACCCTGTATAGGCGTTGCCGACCGCAGCGCCGTATTCTGCCTGTTTACACATCTCTCTATTTGAATACACATGGCTGTACCAGCTTTTAGGTACCTTAGTGTATAAAGGTTCCATTTCTACCGATTGAGGTGCGACAAAAGCATACGATACAGTAAGGCCCGAATTTCAATCAGTGGCAACTCAAACGTGACGTCTTACGACTACGACAGCACTCGCATAGTCGGCAGAGAACCGAGCACAGAACCCCCACTGTGAGCCACACAACGGCAAGAGCTCATGCATTTGCGCGTGGCCGGCGGTCAGTCCGTCTGCTTATTGGTCTCGCCAGCGGCCTTACGCTCCAATAGCTGCACAGTTTTTGCCAGCGGCGTCTCGCGTACCAGTACTGCGGTAAGCTTTCTGACGTCGCGAGTGCTCGCTTTCCGTCTGGGTTTTAATCGGCAGCTCCTGATTGGTTTCAGACACACGCGGGAGCCGGCAGTAATAGGATCCACAGGGGTATCGATCCTGAAGATTTGCGCGACCGTGACGGCAGAAGCGACTCGAATACTCGATAATTGGGAGATAGCGCAGTTTCGACAGCTACTTCTTCAGAGACGCGCTTACAGCGAAATATCGGTAGTTTCGTGTCGCTGTGTGTGTGTGTGTGTGTGTGTGTGTGTGTGTGTGTGTGCGTGTGTAAGACAGAGAGGGGATGGCGGGGTGCCGCATGCGGGCGTGGGGCCGAGCGGGGTAGAGGGAGAGGAAGAATTGGACCGAAATAAACTGAGAGAGAAAAGGAAATAGTGACAGAGTAGTAGTGTGAGTGTGTGTGTGTGTGTGTGTGTGTGTGTGTGTGAGAGAGAGAGAGAGAGAGAGAGAGAGAGAGAGAGAATGAGGCAGAAAGAGAGAAAAAGAAATAGTGAAAAAGAAAACGTGTGACACAGCCAAAGAGAGTGAGAGAGATGGTGGGGGGGGGGGGGGGCGAGGGAGGGAGGAATAAATTGTGGACCTGTCGCAGGGACACGGACGCAGTGAAGTGCTCGAAGTATTATGGTGTGCATTGTGAGGATAGTGGATTCCACAAGTGCAACTGTGAGGGGCCAATCAATCAATCAATATTGTAATACTTTACAATATCTGGGCACGAAATTTCTGTGCGAGAACCACCTTTGGACTTCCGAGATGCTGTGTTCACATTTTCAATGTTGTGGAAATTTGAAAGAAACTGTCCTGGTTTACGATCTTTCCAAACCAAAGCCGTGATACCTTAGCCACTACAACGAAACTGGAACTCTCCTCCGGACACGTTCTTTTCATTTAAGTCTTTTGGGAACCCAACTCTGCCTTACCTCACTGTCCCACAAGCATTTATACTTCGTTTCTTCAGATCGAGCATCTGGGGTACAGACAGCTTGTGATGCTTTCCTGCTAATTGTGAACTAGGGTGTTTTATAACTCTCGCACCTAGACACTTTTCTCTCTCTTGACCATTTTTCCCTGTATAAAGCTGACATTTGGAACGTAACCAGTTTCATTCGCCAGTAGCCAATCTTTGTACCCACGTTTTATGAGTTTTTGTGGCATACACTGCTTTAGGCTGGATCTACCTTTGAAACTAATCATTGATTCGTCCACAGCAAGGTGTTCTGTTTGCTTATAACTTTCTGCGTACCTCTTGCTAAGATAGTCCAATAGTGCCCACTGTCTTGAACAGTTTATCGAAGCCTTTTCCTCCCTTTTTTGATTGCTGGCTGTTATCATTTGCATGAATATGGTCTAGCAACCACGAAAATCTATTCCGAGGCATGAGATTTGAAATGTATGAATCACGGAGAACTGGATCAGAGGACCAATAATCCCTATATGAAGGATATTTTTTTATACCCATTAGTAAATTTATGGCAAGAAATTTCTTCATTTCGTCAATATCGGTTGGTTTCAAAACTGTGGAACCTCCAAGCTTTTGAGTTGCATATAAATTTGTTTGATACACTAGATGGTCTAATAAATCATCACCAAATAAGCAACCAAATATTTCAGCGGGACTTGATTTGTTACATGGGATATTTGAACCATATTCTTGTGTAAACTCAGTTGTTGCATTTGACAGTATCTGTTGAACCCATTCAATATGCTCATTTATTTCTGTATTGTTATCACACGCATCGCCGTCATTGTTGCCATTACTAACGCGAACAGAGTCACTTTCAGCACAAACACCTTCATTCACATCCCCTTCAAATTCAACTACGCTCTCATCAGGTAAAAGAAGTCGAAGTCATTCATCATTTTCGCCTTCCAGTATCGGAAGCAGCCGACTCAGTATCACTTGGAATTACAGCAAGTATGTCCATTAGCATATTTGTGGTAAGGTCACAAGCTCTGAATTGCAGATTTACTCTTGATGGTGGTCTATTATTCATAATGACCCGCTGTAAAGAATAAAGGAAATTACCGTTTGAGGGTCGTTATGTCCCAGTGGTTTCATTCTGAAACCACCTACATATTCGTAAAAAAACTAAACTTTAAATTATAATTATCAATAAAAACATCTGCCAAATATCATAAAATGAAGCATAAGAATAATCCGTTACCAGGAATTCTTATTATCTACTGTATATTCGTCACAAAACAATTTTATGTGAAGGCTGTGTCGAAAGCACGTGTACTCGGCGCAACACTACACAAATAATGCTTTTACCCGATGGAAATGAATGAGGATATAGATGAAGACGAAATGGGAGATAAGATACTGCGTGAAGAGTTTGACAGAGCACTGAAAGACCTTAGTCGAAACAAGTCCCCAGGAGTAGACAACATTCCATTAGAACTACTGATGGCCTTGGGAGAGCCAGTCATGACAAAACTTTACCATGTGGTGAGCAAGATATATGAGACAGGCGAAATACCCTCAGACTTCAAGAAGACTATAATAATTCCAATCCCAAAGAAAGCAGGTGTTGACAGATGTGAACATTATCCAACTATCAGTTTAACAAGTCACAGCTGCAAAATACTAACGAGAATTCTTTACAGACGAATCGAATGGAAAAACTGGTAGAAGCCGACCTCGGGGAAGATCAGTTTGGATTCCGTAGAAATACTGGAGCACGTGAGGCAATACTGACCCTACGACTTAGAATCTTACGAGAAAGATTAAGGAAAGGCAAACCTACGTTTCTAGCATTTGTAGACTTAGAGAAAGCTTTTGACAATGTTGATTGGAATACTCTCTTTCAAATTCTGAAGGTGGCGGGTATAAAATACAGGGAGCGAAAGGCTATTTACAATTTGTACAGAAACCAGATGGCAGTTATAAGAGTCGAGGGGCATGAAAGGGAAGCAGTGGTTGGGAAAGGAGTGAGACAGGGTTGTAGCCTCTCCCCGATGTCATTCAATCTGTATATTGAGCAAGCAGTAAAGGAAACAAAAGAAAAATTTGGAGTAGGTATTAAAATTCATGGAGAAGAAGTAAAAACTTTGAGGTTCGCCGATGACATTGTAATTCTGTAAGAAACAGCAAAGGACTTGGAAGAGCAGTTGAACGGAATGGACAGTGTCTTGAAAGGAGGATATAAGATGAACATCAACAAAAGCAAAACAAGGATAATGGAATGTAGTCAAATTAAATCGGGTGATGCTGAGGGAATTAGATTAGGAAATGAGACACTTAAAGTAGTAAAGGAGTTTTGCTATTTGGGGAGTAAAATAACTCAAGATGGTCGAAGTAGAGAGGATATAAGATGTAGACTCGCAATGGCAAGGAAATCGTTTCTGAAGAAGAGAAATTTGTTAACATCGAGTATAGATTTAAGTGTCAGGAAGTCGTTTCTGAAAGTATTTGTTTGGAGTGTAGCCATGTATGGAAGTAAAACATGGACGATAACTAGTTTGGACAAGAAGAGAATAGAAGCTTTCGAAATGTGGTGCTACAGAAGAATGCTGAAGATAAGGTGGGTAGATCACGTAACTAATGAGGAGGTATTGAATAGGATTGCGAAGAAGAGAAGTTTGTGTCACAACTTGTCTAGAAGAAGGGATCGGTTGGTAGGACATGTTTTGAGGCATCAAGGGATCACAAATTTAGCATTGGAGGGCAGCATGGAGGGTAAAAATCGTAGAGGAAGACCAAGAGATGAATACACTAAGCAGATTCAGAAGGATGTAGGTTGCAGTAGGTACTGGGAGATGAAGAAGCTTGCACAGGATAGGGTAGCATGGAGAGCTGCATCAAACCAGTGTCAGGACTGAAGACCACAACAACAACAACAACAACCCGAGAAAATCACTTCGCTACTGCAACAAGTAGCTGGCGCTGACGCTAGGTGTCACCAGCAATCAACGTGGGGTGGTAGTTTCAAGAATGAACCTCTGGATCGCAAAAGCAGGCTAAGTAAAAAAGACTGAAACCGCTTAGGGCAACTGAGGCCTAAGCGCTGTAGTGTGCGGGTGAGAGAGACGAGAACCTACGTCATGGGGAAACCCAGTAGACCGCTTCGGTTACCAAGGGGACGTAGCAGTGTTAAATATGGCGCACTTAAAATCGGCCATAAAGGGAAACGTTTATGAAAACTGTTTCATTCTGTAGTGATCCGGGGAATCAAGCCACAGTAATTTTAATGTGCCATCCCCCATAAAATTTCGTGGTGATAGCAATAAAACTTGAATATTGATCATATCTTTAATCAACGCTTTGGTCGATCTTAACGATCGACATTTCATATAGAAGCGCATCATTAAAATAACAAATTTTGTAAATATCAACTCAGTAACTTCATTTGTTTAAGAGATATAGTACATTTGAGTTATCAGTATTTTCGGTCAAGCGTCAGATCATCATTTTCCGCACACAAAACGCATTGAACGATAACAGCATGACACCTTATTGAACCATTAGGTAATAGAATATTTTTTGCAAAGTTTAGTGGATAATAGTTACTTTTGTTCTTTGTTTGTTTATCAGAAAGCACACTGGTGCAAGGCTACTGGCCGTGACATTCGAAGTTAAGATGGAAATTGTATTGGTTTTGTGTAAAAGAACTGAACGTTTATTATGTAATGGATATTACTGTTAGTTTATTTAGAACGTGAAAGTGTTCAAGCTTTGATTATTTAAATAGGCTTCAGGAAAGGGAACTGCGCTAGTCAGTTGAGCGGAGATGTTCGGCGCGCGGGAAACGCGGTCGGAGACTGGCAGAGGGGCAGTGCTGGTGGAGACCCAAAGGGGACAGTTCTGATGCAGACGCGAAAGCGGACGGTCGGTCTTTAGCCAGCTAGGAAGTGAGACGACTTAAATTTCCCGTTGTGTGGTATCGCGGGACTTAGTCTCTGAGCGGTGAGCAGCCGCACGCCCGGTGTAAACTTCTCGCTTAGTTAATGAGGTGGAGTAATTGAACTTATAATTCACGATGAGATTGTGAATGATCGAACTGTGTCAAATGAATATGCGCTCAGGTGTAACAGAAACTCTAAATACGACCACTTTCGCTATTAGTTTGCTTTCTGTATAAGCATCGTTTCTAACCAAATCACAACTGTGTGGCCTACATCATTTATGGGTCGTTAATTTAGCTTCCGATATTATTATTACTGTTATTCTATCAATCTATGAGACTGGAGCAACTTCGTCATCCTAATCGCAAGAGATCTGAGATCCAGTGGAACAAATTAAAGCCATTTGTTGCTCCAGAAAAGCGATTTGACAGAGCATCACATACGCCAGGAAAAGGACCGTCTCGAAGATGTGCACACTGTAGTACTGTTAAAGAGCCACATCGCACAAGATCATTCTGAAAAACGTGTAATGTGAGATTGTGCTTAACAAAAACAAAAAAGTGTTTCACTGAATTTCATAAGAAAATGTAGCCATGAAAACTGTCGTAACAGCCCAGTGCTTTCACTATGAAACCACCTAGAATATTTTATTATGGAATATAAATTTTATTGTTGTTACACTATATTATTGCTTTTTGAGGCAGTAAAAGTAGAATGAGACTTTCACTCTGCAGCAGAGTGTGCGCTGATATGAAACTTCCTGGCAGATTAAAACTGTGTGCCCGACCGAGACTCGAACTCGCGACCTTTGCCTTTCGCGAGCAATTGCTTTACCAACTGAGCTACCCAAGCACGACTCACGCCCCGTCCTCACAGCTTTACTTCTGCCAGTACCTCGTCTCCTACCTTCCAAACTTTACAGAAGCTCTCCTGCGAACCTAGCAGAACTAGCACTCCTGAAAGAAAGGATATAGCGGAGACATGGCTCAGCCACAGCCTGGGGGATGTTTCCACAATGAGATTTTCACTCTGCAGCGGATTGTGCGCTGATATGAAACTTTCTGGCAGATTAAAACTGTGTGCCCGACCGAGACTCGAACTCGGGACCTTTGCCTTTCGCGGGCAAGTGCTGTACCATCTGAGCTACCGAAGCACGACTCACGCCTCGTCCTCACAACTTTACTTCTGTGAGTACCGGGCGTGGGTCGTGCTTCTGTGAATACTGGGCGTGAGTCGTGCTTCGGTAGCTCAGATGGTAGAGCACTTGCCCACGAAACGCAAAGGTCCCGAGTTCGAGTCTCGGTCGGGCACACAGTTTTAATCTGCCAGGAAGTTTCAGTAAAAGTAGATTGTGAAAAAAAAAATTGTTATAATTTTTTTCTTATGTTTATTCAAACGTTCAAATGTGTGTGAAGTCATCAGTCCCTAAGCTTACACGCTACTGAACCTAAATTATCCTAAGGACAAACACACACACCCATGCCCGAGGGAGGACTCGAACCTCCTCCGGGACCAGCCGCACAGTCCATGACTGCAGTGCCTGAGACCGCTCGCCATGGGCCTCAAAGGGGCAGACAATAGACGCCTGTGAGTTACCCCATCTCGTGGTGAATATGCGCCGTTTGTGGCACGCATTCCTGGACGGCAGGGTTCGTTTCACAATTCCTGAAGGCTGACCCTTTCGGTCATACATTTAAATGAGAGAGCAATGCTCGTTAACTCACCGAAGTGTTCCGACAGTGCAACGCGTGTGTGCGGAATGGTTCACGGAAAGTCGTAGAACACGACAAGATGGGTCAGGTCGCGCCATCCAGAACAGACCCCGAGAATATCTACATCTAATCTAAATGGCATTGCAGGGCAGATCCCCTGCGTTCTCGTAGGCTTTGGTGCAACAGTGGAACACATCGTACACTATCAGGGGTGACCATTCGTCGCTATTCATTACGGCACGGGTGGGCGTCGTCCACTTCTCCGCCTACCTTTCCCGAATGTGCAGAAACATGGTAGACTGCAGTGCTGTATGGAAGGACGTCACCAGGGACAGAAAAGGCATCAGACAGAGTGTGAGGTTCTGTTTGTTTGAAAATGATGGCCGCATTTTGTTTCGCCACAGAGAGGGGGAGCGGTATCACAATGAGTGCATTTTCATAAGACATACAGCGTCAACTCGGGGCTTTATGGTGTGGGACGCTGTTGGGCACAGCCACAAATGACAGATGGTGCGTGTCCAGGCCACTGTGACGAGTATGACCTACGTGAATGGCATCCTGTGATCCGTAGCCATGTCCTTTCTGCACACCACCTCAGAGGCCATTTTTCAGCAAGACAATGCACGAGCACATGTTGCTGCACGATCACGTGTCTTCTTGGTGTCTCAGGATGTCAGCCTTTTGCCCTGGCACGCCAGATCACCTGACCTGTCGTCAGACGAAAATGTGTTGGATATTTTGAAACGATGGGTGCAACACTGTGATCCATTGTCGGTCACTAAAGAACGAACTTTGCAACCAGGTGAATGCAGCATGGATGGCTATACCATAGGCTTCCAGCTCTTCATATTCATACAGATGCTTCTCTTTTCCCCAAAGGTCTCTTTAATTTTCCTGTAGGCAATATCTACCTTACCCCTAGTGATATGAGCTTCTACATCCTTACATTTGTCCTCCAGCCATGCCTGCTTAGCCATTTTGCACTCCCTGTCAGCCTCATTTTTTAGACGTTTGTGTTCCCTTTCGCGTGCTTCATTTATAAGATTTTTATATTTTCTCCTTTCCTCGGTTAAATTCAGTGTGTCTTGTGTAATCCAAGGATTTCTACTAGCCGTTTTTACCTACTTGTTTCTCTGCTGGCTCCACTATTTTATCTCTCAAAATTACCCATTCTTCTTCTATTCTATTCTTTTCCAGTGTTCTTGTCAATCGTTCGCTGATGCTCCCTCTGAAAGCCTCTACAACAGGGCTTCACAACATATGTGCTCGCGGAGCAAGCTGTGAGCAGCAAGGCGCGAGCACAGAAGAGCAGCGCGAGCACGCTACCCCCACTACCGGACCAGAGCGGAGAGTGGGGAGAGTCACGTGGGGCACACAACAGCTGCCGCCAGTCAGTGTAAATCCGCGGCCACCTGCAGGGATATCACTCACGAGTTATTTCTGCGACAAATGAAACAAATAAAGGAGAATGTACACGTGCCACATAATTTTATTAGCTTAGTGTATGCCTCTACATTCGCATTAATTTGTGAACTGTTACACAATAAAAGGTGTCACAAAAGTGTGGGATTCTCGGTTATCTTGCACTTTTTGCCCTTTACAATTGCGTCTATGTTCGTAGTAATTGTTCTTGTGCATTTTAGGCGGAGCGTGCAGTTTAAATTTGGAACAGACAGTGCGTTTCTCAGGCGCGTCTTGTTACATTTCATTGCAGACAACAGTTGTTCACAAACATACGTGGAACCGAACATTGACATTATTGTAGCCGCCAGTTTGTGCAAACGAGGAAATCTATCCTGAGGGAAGTGTCTGTAGAAATCCAAAATGTTTTTCTTGTTCTGAAATTTGTCTCTGTATTCTCTGTCACACCGCTGGTCAATAATTTCTTGTTGCAGCTCAGGACGAATCTCTTCAATATTTGCCGAATATGGAGAGGAGAACAGATCAAAATCACTGTCTAGTGCTGTCAGATCTTGAAAGCGTTGATCTAATTCTTCCTTAAGGGCAACTAAACTATGTGAATAACTTTCACAGTCTTTGTGAACATCTTGCATGGATGATAATTTAAGAAAATGAGCTAGATTTCCTGTTTCCAGCTGACTCACCCAAAGTGTCAATTTCATTTTAAAAGCTCGTATTCGATCTATGAAATGAGTAAGTAGCAGATCTTTACCTTGTAGTGAAATGTTCAAAGCATTCAGATGGCTAGTTAAATCTGCTAAGAACGCGAGATCACTTTCAAACGTGCGCGCGCATTTCCCCTCCCTCCCCTCCCACCCTATTCAGCGACCTTGCACCTGCTCGCGAGCACGTGCCTTAGCAGACGCGAGTACTCGCGCTCAAAACCGGCCAGTTGTTAAGCCCTGCTCTACAACCTTTGTTTCTTACAGTTTATTCAGGTCCCATCTCCTTAAATCCCTGACTTGGGGCAGTTTCTTCAGTTCGGATCTGCTAACCGTACAGTAGAGCGGCATGCCCTCGGGAAAAATTACGGCTGTAGTTTCCCCTTGCTTTCAGCCGTTAGCAGTACCAGCACAGCAAGGCCGTTTTGGGTGATATTACAAGGCCAGGTCGGTTAATCATCCAGATCATGGCCCTTGTAACTACTGAGAAGGCTGCTGTCCCTCTTCAGGAACCACACGTTTGTCTGGCCTCTCAACGGATACCTCTCCGTTGTGGTTGCACCTACGGTACGGCCACCTGTATCGCTGAGGCACGCAAGCCTCCCCACCAACAGCAAGGTCCATGGTTCATGGGGAGAGGTCATTATTGTAGTTATATTGTTTTGTTGCATTTACACGACACTTTTATTTCTAAGAATCTGAAGCTATAAATGGAGGCGCAGTGAAGACGAGCTTTAGATTCGCCCATTTAATTGCTCGGGAGGAACTTCGACCATTCTCTACTGAGCCGTTTGTGAAAGAATGCTCCGACATTGCTAGTGAATCCGTATGTCCTCTAAGCACAGCACAATTTCATGCAGTGCGTCTGTCTCGACTCACAATCGCTCGCCGTATGGAAGACGCTACTGCAGATGTTGAACGACAGCTAACCGTGAAAGGGCGACAATTCTTTGCATATTCTCTGGCGGGCCTTGACGAATGTACGGATTTTACTGATACAGCACAATTGGCTATATTCGTCCAACGGGTGGATATAGATTCAAATATCACACAAGAGCTTCTTGGTTTAGTCTCCACGAGAGACACATGTACTGGCGAAGATATACAAGGTGATTCAAAAAGAATACCACAACTTTAAAAATGTGTATTTAATGAAAGAAACATAATAAACCTTCTGTTATACATCATTACAAGGAGTATTTAAAAAGGTTTTTTTCACTCAAAAACAAGTTCAGAGATGTTCAATATGGCCCCCTCCAGACACTCCAGTAATATCAACCCGATACTCCAACTCGTTCCACACTCTCTGTAGCATATCAGGCGTAACAGTTTGGATAACTGCTGTTATTTCTCGTTTCAAATCATCAATGGTGGCTGGGAGAGGTGGCCGAAACACCATATCCTTAACATACCCCCATAAGAAAAAATCGCAGGGGGTAAGATCAGGGCTTCTTGGAGGCCAGTGATGAAGTGCTCTGTCACGGGCTGCCTGGCGGCCGATCCATCGCCTCGGGTAGTTGACGTTCAGGTTTCATAACTAACCTTTTTCGTAGGACTCTCCATACAGTTGATTGTGGAATTTGCAGCTCTCTGCTAGCTCTGAGAGTCGATTTTCCTGGGCTGCGAACAAATGCTTGCTGGATGCGTGCTACATTTTCATCACTCGTTCTCGGCCGTCCAGAACTTTTCCCTTTGCACAAACACCCATTCTCTGTAAATTGTTTATACCAACGTTTAATACACCACCTATCAGGAGGTTTAACACCATACTTCGTTCGAAATGCACGCTGAACAACTGTCGTCGTTTCACTTCTGCCGTACTCAATAACACAAAAAGCTTTCTGTTGAGCGGTCGCCATCTTAGCATCAACTGACGCTGACGCCTAGTCAACAGCGCGTCAAGCGAACAAATGGACAACTAAATGAAACTTTATAGCTCCGTTAATTCGCCGACAGATGGTGCTTAGCTCTGCCTTTTGTCGTTGCAGAGTTTTAAATTCCTAAAGTTGTCGTATTCTTTTTGAATCACCCTATATTTAGTGCTGTTCAGCATGCTGTTACGAAATTGAATCTGCCCTGGAATAAACTCGTTTCCGTCGCCATTGATAGCGTTCAAAATATGTCTGGCGGTAACTTGACATTTGTGGGACGACTAAAATCTAAGGAGAGCCCAGGACAGTAATTTCACTCAGGTGCACTGTAATTCATCAACAGGCACTTTGTGCGAAGTCTATGCAGTTTGACAGGGTTATTAATGTCGTTGTTAGGACTGTAAATTTCATAAGGTCTGCGAGATTGAATCACAGACAATTTGGAGAGTCAATGGATTCACTGGAATCTGACTTCAACGATATACCCTACTTTTGTCAGTTAAGATGGCTGAGTACGGTTAAAACCCTTTAACGTTTCTTCCCTTTGCTTGAACAAGTAAACGCCAAGTTCTCAAGTGTACATAGAACAGCGCAAAGTAAAAGGTTCGTCGTAACTGCAACATTTATGCGAAACCTTTTATAATGAGCTGTGTTTTATCCACTTACCAACTTGGCCTAAAGTCCAACTTGTTTATATGGGTAGATGCGTATGAGGCCTGAAGATGGCACAATGAAATGTTGAAACTGGTAGCCTTAACAGTAAAATACAGGGCTATTACAAATGATTGAAGCGATTTCATAAATTCACTGTAGCTCCATTCATTGACATATGGTCACGACACACTGCAGATACATAGAAAAACTCATAAAGTTTTGTTCGGCTGAAGCCGCACTTCAGGTTTCTGCCGCCAGAGCGTTCGAGAGCGCAGTGAGACAATATGGCGACAGGAGCCGAGAAAGCGTATGTCGTGCTTGAAATGCACTCGCATCAGTCAGTCATAACAGTGCAACGACACTTCAGGACGAAGTTCGACAGAGATCCACCAACTGCTAACTCCATTCGGCGACGGTATGCGCAGTTTAAAGCTTCTGGATGCCTCTGTAAGGGGAAATCAACGGGTCGGCCTGCAGTGAGCGAAGAAACGGTTGAACGCGTGCGGGCAAGTTTCACGCGTAGCCCGCGGAAGTCGACGAATAAAGCGAGCAGGGAGCTAAACGTACCACAGTCGACGGTTTGGAAAATCTTACGGAAAAGGCTAAAGCAGAAGCCTTACCGTTTACAATTGCTACAAGCCCTGACACCCGATGACAAAGTCAAACGCTTTGAATTTTCGGCGCGGTTGCAACAGCTCATGGAAGAGGATGCGTTCAGTGCGAAACTTGTTTTCAGTGATGAAGCAACATTTTTTCTTAATGGTGAAGTGAAAAGACACAATGTGCAAATCTGGGCGGTAGAGAATCCTCACGCATTCGTGCAGTAAATTCGCAATTCACCAAAAGTTAACGTGTTTTGTGCAATCTCACAGTTTAAAGATTACGGCCCCTTTTTCTTCTGCGAAAAAAACGTTACAGGACACGTGTATCTGGACACGCTGGAAAATTGGCTCATGCCGCAACTGGAGACCGACAGCGCCGACTTCATCTTTCAACAGGACGGTGTTCCACCGCACTTCCATCACGATGTTCGGCATTTCTTAAACAGGAGATTGGAAAACCGATGGATCGGTCGTCGTGGAGATCACGATCAGCAATTCGTGTCATGGCCTCCACGCTCCCCCGACTTAACCGCATGCGATTTCTTTCTGTGGGGTTATGTGAAAGATTCAGTGTTTAAACGTCCTCTACCAAGAAACGTGCCAGAACTGCGAGCTCGCATCAACGATGCTTTCGAACTCATTGATGGGGACATGCTGCGCCGAGTGCGGGAGGAACTTGATTATCGGCTTGATGTCTGCCGAATCACTAAAGGGGGACATATCGAACATTTGTGAATGCCTAAAAAGACTTTTTGAGATTTTGGATGTGTGTGCAAAGCATTGTGAAAATATCTCAAATAATAAAGTTATTGTAGAGCTGTGAAATCGCTTCAATCATTTGTAATAACCCTGTACACACATCAAAAAAGTTTTGCATCACCCCTGTCCCCAGAACTCCTGAAGATAGACGTTGACTGTGCATATTGTGACATAGGCACATTCCCTTTGAATGTCACTAAACCCCTCCCAAAGATGTAAACAACCATGCATGAGCAGCGCCTATTAGACGGACGGGGTCCGACAGCCGATCAGTTCCAGTCATTCCACCAGGAAGGAGGTACACGGCTCGTGTTGTCTGTAGCTCAACCACGCATAGACGGTCAATACCGCGGTTCGATCGCGTCCGCATGGTTAGTTTGTGCCAGGATGGGCTCTGAACAAGGGAAGTGTCCAGGCATCTCGGAGTGAACCAAAGCGATGTTGTTCGGAAATGGAGGAGATACAGAGAGACAGGAACTGTCGATGACATGCCTCGCTCAGGCCCCCTAAGGGCTGTATGACCGCTACCTACGGATTATGGCACGGAGCAACCGTGACAGCAACGCATGTTGAATAATGCTTTTCGTGAAGCCACAGGACGTCGTGTTACGACTCAAACTGTGCGCAATAGACTGCATGATGCGCAACTTCACTCCCGACGTAAACGGCGAGTTCCATCTTTGCAACCACGACACCATGCAGCGCGGTACAGATGGGCCCAACAACCACTTAGGACTGGCATCGTGTTCTCTTCACCGATGAATGTCGCATATGCCTTCAACCAGAGAATCGTAGAAGATGTGTTTGGAGGCAACCCGGCCAGGGTGAACGCCTTAGACGCACTGTCCAGCGAGTGCAGCAAGGTGGAGGTTCCCTGCTGTTTTGGAGTGGCATTATGTGGGGCTGGTGGTGGTCAGAGAAGGCGCCGTAACGGCTGTAGGATACGTGAATGCCATCCTCCGACCGATTGTGCAACCATATCGGCAGCATATTGGCGAGGCATTCCCGTGCATATCTTGTGAATGACTTCCTTCAGGATAACAATATCGCTCGACAAGAGTGGCCAGCTTGTTCTCCAGACATGAACCCTATCCAACATGCCTTGGATAGACTAAAAAGGGCTGTTTACGGACGACGTAACCCACCACCGACTCTGAGGGATCTACGACGAATCGCCGTTGAGGAGTGGGACAATCTGTACCAACAGTGCCTTGATGAACTTGTGGATAGTATGCCATGACGAATACAGGTATGCATGGATGCAAGAGGACGTGCGACTGGGTATTAGAGGTACCGGTGTGTACAGCAATTTGGTCCACCACCTGTGAAGGTCTCGCTTTGTGGTGGTACAACTTGCAATGTGGGGTTTTCATGAGCAATAAAAATGGCGGAAATGATGTTTATGTTGATCTCTAATCCAATTCTCTGTACAGGTTCCGGAACTGTTGGAACCGAGATGATGAAAATCTTTTTTTGATGTGTGTGTGTGTGTGTGTGTGTGTGTGTGTGTGGAAGTTTTGCAACTGCCCAGAAAGTGACTCAGCATTAAGCTTCCTGCTCTCCTTGAGTCACACGTAGATGCGAGATTATTGTTTGTTTCGATACTTTCAAATTATGCAAAAGACTGGTAAACGAATCTCCACAGGCCAAGAAGATTTTTATTAGGTCTTTTAAAGATTATAAAGACGTGGGCACAACCTACACGAATGGAACTGGAATTTCTTGCGGACAGGTACACAAGATTTTAAAATACTTCTACAGATAGTCGAGGGATGAATTTCGCAACACGACGACATTATCACAGGGCCAACTTCTGCTCCTCTCCGATTACCAGTGGCAATTCGTACTCTTAAGTCACTGCAGATTCTTCTAATGGCGGGATGTGAGCTGCTTGACTTGGAAGTATCGTGATAAATGTGACCAATAACGAATAGACAACCATCTCATCATGTGATATGAGACTTACAGTTTGAAATAAGCGAATACTTTTAGCCAATAGTTTCTTTGTAGTCGTTTGAGAACAACGACACAGCGAAAAAGCGTACAGATCCCAGATATACAGTGTTTTATTTTTTGTGCTAGAAGTAAAACGTTTTCCAAAAATGTACTTCGGCAGCTTGGCTTCGTTTACATGCAGCATGTCGTTTCAGCAGCGCAGCGTATGACTCCAGATTCAGCTTTCTGCTTTCCTAGATTCAAATCAAGATATAGACACATTTCTTTGCGTGACACGCCAGACAAGCCTGCCACAGAGGGAGCGTCCATGGCAGAGAATTGCGACAGTGACTCTAGGCAATGCATCATATTGCGTGCTACGCTTCACAAGACGAGTGCAGTAACACGACCTAAAAACATACAACATGCGTGTTTTTTTTAAATTTTTACTTTGATCAGTGCCACCTCTGCCAGCCTCCAATGCATACACTATGTGATCAAAAGTATCCGGACACCTGGCTGAAAATGACTTACAAGTTCGTGGCGCCCTCTATCGGTAATGATGGAATTCAATAAGGTGTTGGGCCACCCTTAGCCTTCATGATACCTTCCACTCTCGCAGGCATACGTTCAATCAGTTGCTGGAAGGTTTCTTGGGGAATGGCAGCCCATTCTTCACGGAGTGCTGCACTGAGGAGAGGTATCGATGTCGGTCGGTGAGGCCTGGCACAGAGTCGGCGATCCAAAACATCCCAAAGGTGTTCTGTAGGATTCAGGTCAGGACTCTGTGTAGGCCAGTTCATTAAAGGGATATTACTGTCGTGTAACCACTCCGCTGCAGGCCGTGCGTTATGAACAGGTGCTCGATCGTCTTGAAAGATGCAATCGCCATCCCCGAATTGCTCTTTTACAGTGGGAAGCAAGAAGGTGCTTAAAACATCAATGTAGGACCTGTGCTGTGACAGTGCCACGCAAAACAACAAGGGATGCAAGCCGCCTCCATGAAAACACCATAACACCACCGCCTCAGAATTTTACTATTGGCATTACACACGCTGGCAGATGACGTTCACCGGACATTCGCCATACCCACACCCTGCCATCGGATCGCCACATTGTGTATCGTGATTCCTCGCTCCACACAACGCTTTTACACTGTTCAATCGTCCAATGTTTACGCTCCTTACACCAAGCGAGGCGTCATTTGGCATTTATAGCCGTGATGTGTGGCTTATGAGCAGCCGCTGGGCCATGAAATCCAAATTTTCTCACATCCCGCTTAACTGCCATAATACTTCCAGTGGATCCTGTGTAATGGTCAGGATAGATGTCTGCCTCTTACACGTTACGACTCTCTTCAACTGTCTGCAGTGTCTGTCAGTCAAGAGACGAGGTCGGCCTGTACGCTTTTGTGCTGTACATGCCCCTTCACATTTCTACTTCACTCTCACATCGGAAGCAGTGGACCTAGGGATGTTTAGGAGTGTGGAAATCTTGTGTACAGACGTAAGACACAAAGGTGATCGTGTTCGCAGAGCGCCCCATTCTGCTCTCTCACGATTTCTAATGTCTACTGAGGTCGCTGATATGGAGTACCTGGCAGTAGATGGCAGCACAATGCACCTAATGTGAAAAAGTATGGTTTTCGGGGTGTCCGGGTACTTTTGATCACATAGTGTACTAAACCACTCGTGCACACACACACATACGTCTATGATTCGCAAGCAGTAATTACATTGGTTGTAAACATATTACTTACATCACGATGTTCTCTAATCGTTGCCACGACATGTCACTTGAAACATCAGTTCAATACGGAACGCATAAATCATGCGTCCACATATATTTCCTGCCATGTTTTTCTTGCATTCCGTAAGTTATATTAAAGTTATGATATTCACTTGTTTACCATTGCTCTCTGAAATTTCTCCGTAACTCTGCACAGTGGGCTGTAAACAAAATACACTGCACCACGCTAGTCGTTTGTCCACAGATACACACTTTGTTACCCGTGCAAAACTGAGTTGGGACGCTAGTTCAGCCTACCACTCTACGGGGTGACTGAGCTGCCATTACCGATGGATTTTATGCAGCCCCCAACGTCTTTAAAAACCACAAGCTAGATTTTCACACACTCTTGCTTGGTATGCACTAACTAATAGGCCTGCAAGAAAATGAATGGAATCTGTTTGTAGGAAACTTAACGTAGTTAAATTTTGCACTGGGATACGTTTTTGCTGGAATCCATGGATTTAGACTCATTCAAGAAAAACGTGTTCGATGGTCACTTCTCTACGTTTTCCTTGAATAATTCGTAAACTATAGCCTACAGCCTCTACTGAAAACATATCCCAGTACAAAATTTAACTGCATTAAATTTCCAACAAAAGGTCCTGCTCATTTTTTCTGTAGCACTAACAGTTTGTGTTTAGCGAGCAAGAGAGTAGGAATGACTTTCTCGTGATATTTGAAGGCGCTGTGTGCCACCTAAAACGCAGCAGAATCACCCCGTGTAATTGGATCGGTCATTTTACAAACAGCAAAACTCTATAAGTCTATATTTTTCAGGAAATGTAAAAAGCTATTTGTGAAAGAAAGTTCAACACATATCAAAAGTAACTTCGTCCTTTCTAAAGAGTACAGTTAGGCGAGTAATTTAACATAGAGTATAATCTGCAGCTCCTATTAAACCCAGCCAAAACAGTGATCAAAGTGATTGGAGTTACAGTGTTTCTAAAATTAACTCAAATACTCGTGAAAATTTACCGTTAAAATGTGCAGTTGTAATCAACTTAAAGATAATTTTAATCTCAAAAGCTGTGAAACGCATAAAAACTGATTCATACAGCAAACTTACAGAAAAGTACTATATCTGTAATAAACTGTCTGTTATTTCACGTACTTCTTTCGGAAGACAAATCGTGCTTCGACAAAAGTCTCTGCACAACACCAAAATCGCGGCCACTGGGGAGAAAAGAATGTTTTCTCTGGGGAAAGAAGCACTAGAATTTATCAAAATCCTCTATTTCTGTGAGAACCATAAAAAAACCACTACAGCTCTAACACAAGAGGTGGGTCTCCATCACAGCTTTCAGAATGCAATTATCTATATAATGCAGAAAAAAACTAGTTCATTTGGTTCTTTGTTACCCTGGGTGTCATCATAGAGTTAAAAATGACCTACTCTTGATTTTGTACTATGAATTTGAAAAACGTTGAGGTTTAACTGTAGAAGACAAAAAACTCCTGCATAGGAGTATTGGGCGGTGAAATATTCTGCTTGCAGTCAGATATTATAACAGTCAGATCCTCCATAGATTCGTTGTAACTTAAAGAGAATTGCAAATTTTTTCAGCCCTCCTTTCTGATTAACTCTGCTTCATCAACTTTCTTTGCTTTCTCATTGGCAAATGGGGATTTCTGTTCCTGGTCCATCAGAACTTCGCATGTGGAGCAAGTTTTTACTTGAGCCCTCCCGAAACTGGGGTGAAAAAGGTCTTTGAAATATTTAGCATAGTACTGATATTTAACGTCTATATCAGCATGTTTTTGCTTAAACGTATGAAAGGTGATTTTCGCATTTAACGTTGCATCAAAGCATTACTTCACCTTCGAGGAATGTTGTTGTTGTGGTCTTCAGTCCTGAGACTGGTTTGATGCAGCTCTCCATGCTACTCTATCCTGTGCAAGCTTCTTCATCTCCCAGTACCTACTGCAACCTACATCCTTCTGAATCTGCTTAGTGTATTCATCTCTTGGTCTCCCTCTACGATTTTTACCCTCCACGCTGCCCTCCAATGCTAAATTTGTGATCCCTTGATGCCTCAAAACATGTCCTACCAACCGATCCCTTCTTCTAGTCAAGTTGTGCCACAAACTTCTCTTCTCCCCAATCCTATTCAATACCTCCTCATTAGCTACGTGATCTACCCACCTTATCTTCAGCATTCTTCTGTAGCACCACATTTCGAAAGCTTCTATTCTCTTCTTGTCCAAACTATTTATCGTCCATGTTTCACTTCCATACATGGCTACACTCGATAGAAATACTTTTAGGAACGACTTCCTGACACTTAAATCTATACTCGATGTTAACAAATTTCTCTTCTTCAGAAACGCTTTCCTTGCCATTGCCAGTCTACATTTTATATCCTCTCTACCTCGACCATCATCAGTTATTTTGCTCCCCAAATAGCAAAACTCCTTTACTACTTTAAGTGTCTCATTTCCTAATCTAATTCCCTCAGCATCACCCGACTTAATTTGACTACAATCCATTATCCTCGTTTTGCTTTTGTTGATGTTGGAGGAATAGAGACTCTGATTTCTTGGAAAAGACTCAATATGTTGATCAATGAGAATCTTTTTTTCAGCAGACTTTGAATTTGCTGTGTTTTTTTTCCTTTTAAATAAACTGTGGACTTACTAGCTACTGTCACAACTTAAGACCACGGAAAGCTGTCAATATGTTGTGGCAGACCTCTTTCCTTTCATCATCGATTGTGACGAAGTACTTGAAACTGTGACTACGCCTAATGGATGAGGCACTTTTAGAGGGACGATGTCTTTGTAAACAGTTACAGGCGATGAAACCTTGTAAGTACGAAGGTTGCGCAGGAAGTAATACACCGCATTTTTTTCTTCAACAATTCTTTATTGAATGCAATGAGAATTACGCACACGAAAGAATGATGTTTTATTACACACCCTGTTTTTCCACGTAATCTCCATCCCGTCCTGTGGCCTTCCCCCAGCGCGAAGCAAGGGCGTGTACGCCCCGTCGGTACCAATCCTTCTCCTGGTGGGGGAGCCAGTGCTTCACTGTTGAATCACCTTCTCATCGTCCTCAAAATGTCTTTCACGAATGGCATCTTTAAATGGCCTAAACGAAGTCCGAGGGTTCTAGGTCAGGGCTGTAGTGTGGATGGGGTATCTATATCTATATCTATATCTACGTCATACTCCGCAAGCCACCTATGGTGTGTGGCGGAGGGTACTTTCGGTACCACAATCTGATTCCTCCAACCTTGTTCCACTCGCGAACAGTACGTGGGAAGAATGATTGTCGGTAAGCCTCTGTATTGGCTCTAATTTCTCGAATTTTCTCCTCGTCGTCAGTACGCGAGATCTATGTGGGGAGAAGTAATATGTCGTCCGTCTCCTCCTGGAAAGTACTGTCCCAAAATTTCAATTGTAAATCCCTCCGTGATGCACAAAGCCTCTCTTGTAACGTCTGCCAGTGGAGTTTGTTTATCATCTCCGTAACGCTCTCTTCTCCAGTTAAACGATCCCGTGACGAAACGCGTCTCTCTTCGTTGGATCTTCTCTATCTCCTCTACCAGTCCCATCTGATAGGGATCCCAGAAAGATGAACAATACTCAAGAATCGGGCGAACAAACGCCTTATAAGCCACTTCCTTCGTGGATTAGTTACATTTCCTCAAGATTCTTTTGATGAATCTGAGTCTTGTGTCATATGGCCATTCCACTTAAGATCGCTCTGGATAGTTACACCTATATATTTTTCGGCAGACGCTGTCTCTAGCTGTTTGTCATCACTTGTCACATTGTCCAGCCCTGTTTTGCGGTGTGTTCAGCACTCGTCAGACATGTGTGGGGCCGAGCTTTATCGCTCTGCAGCAAAACACCTGCTGGGTTGCTGTGGCGCCGGAAGTCGCCGAAAGCGCGCCTTGAGTTTTGTTAATGTGTTGACGTATGCTTCTGAATTAATGGTGCCGGCTCTTGGCATCACACCAGTGAGGACCACACCTTCACAGTCCCAAAACACGGTGATCATGACCTTACCGGAGGAAGCACTTGTTTTGAATTTTTTTCTTCTGTGGAGTGGGAATGACGACATTCCATCGACTGTCGTTCTGTTTCGGATTCAAAATGGCGAATCCACATTTCGTCACCTGTCACAATCTGGGACAAGAAGGCCTCCCTCTCAGCTTCGAAACGTTGAGACAAATCAAGACAAATGTCTTCTTTTTTTTCTGTGCTATTCGTGATCCATCATTAGACACAGCGGGACCCATCTTGCACACACCTTCCAATATCCAAGAGTGCGCACAACTGCATCCACACTTCCTTTGCTGATTGACAGATTCAGCACCAACAGCCAAGACGTAATGCGTTTGCCCTCGCGCATTACATCAGCTCGCCGCAACATGTCAGGTGTGACAGCCGTGGATGGTCTCCACAACCACTGCAATTCGTGGAGCTCCGCCGAACCGCCTTCTGATGAACTCTATTGATTTATTGATCCATCTTGAACCATTTTTCATGCAATTGATGTCATTTTACATACATTATATAATTACAAAATAAGTCATACATTTTTAACATTCCGAATGGGTAAATATCTTTTATACTGCACATGTTTAGTAGTCACTAAACATAAATGTGTCGTGCAGAATGACAAAAGGAGATACTGTATGTGTAACGCAATACACATGCTAACAAGGGAACCTCCCCATCGCACCCCCCTCAGATTTAGTTATAAGTTGGCACAGTGGATAGACCTTGAAAAACTGAACACAGATCAATCGAGGAAACAGGAAAAAGTTGTGTGGAACTATGAAAAAAATAAGAAAACATACAAACTGAGTAGTCCATGTGTAAGTAAGGTCAGGAGCGCCGTGGTCTCGCGGTTTGCGTGAGCAACTGTTGGAACTAGAGGTCCTTGGTTCAAGTCTTCCCTCGAGTGAAAATTTTATTTTTTTTATTTTCAGACGATTATTATCTGACAATCTCTGTTTTCATCGCTTTTTTGGGAGTGATTATCACATCCACAAGAAAACCTAAATCAGGCAAGGAAGAAGAATCTTTTTACCCATTCGCCAAGTGTACAAGTTAGGTGGGTCGACAACATATTCCTGTCATGTGACGCACATGCCGTCACCAGTGTCGTATAGAATATATCAGACGTTTTTTTCCTGTGAAGGAATCGGTTGACCTATGACCTGGCGATCAAATGTTTTCGGTTCCCATTGGAGAGGCACGTCCTTTCGTCTGCTAATCGCACGGTTTTGCGGTGCGGTCGCAAAACAGAGTAAACTTATTACAGTGAACAGAGACGTCAATGAACGAACGGACAGATCATAACTTTGCGAAAATAAAAAAAGTAAACTTTTCACACGAGGGAAGACTTGAACCAAGGACCTCTCATTCCGCAGCTGCTCACGCTAACCACGGGACCACGGCGCTCCTAGGCTCAGACTCCCCTTGATGTTGCTGATCTTGCTCATTGACTACTCAGTTTGTATATTTTGCTTATTTTTTCATAGTTCCACACAACTTCATCCTGTTTTCTCGATTGATCTGTGTTCAGTTTTTCAAGGCCTATCCACTGCGCCAACTTACAACTAAATCTGAGGGGGGTGCGATGGGGAGGTTCCCTTGTAAGAAAAACATTTTAAATGGTTCAAATGGCTCTGAGCACTATGGGACTCAACTGCCGAGGTCATTAGTCCCCTAGAACTTAGAACTACTTAAACCTAACTAACCTAAGGACATGACACACATCCATGCCCGAGGCAGGATTCGAACCTGCGACCGTAGCGGTCTTGCGGTTCCAGACTGCAGCGCCTTTAACCGCACGACCACTTCGGCCGGCAAAAACATTTTAACAAATATAAAATGAGACAGATTTAATACATGTTAACCACAGGGGAAAATGCATTATGTAAATAAAGCACAACAGCATGGTACAATAACATTTTCAGAAGAACTTATGTAATAGGGTGGTCATGTCATACAGCAGTCACCTTCCGTGCCCCCCCCCCTCCCCTCCCCCCCCTTCCCCCCTCGCGCAACTAACTGCACTTCTGTCGACAGCAGATGCTCCATAGACTTCGCACAAATGATTGTGAATATTCCCCACAGTTCCTTTCTCTGCAGTTAGAAATTCAGTCACCACACGTTCTTTGTAACGTACATCACCTTCAGACGCCGTTTAGAATCTCTCCTGCAGCTACGCTATCTGTCGGAAGTGATAAAAACTTGGCTTTCACTCCGGAGACTTCAACTAATATATACATAAAGTTTCGCATTCGTAGCATTGTTTTCTGCTGAGAAATAAATGCCATGCATTACTTTCTGGACAACACTCATATATATCCCGTTCATCTTCACTCTTGACCTTATTACATCGATATAAGTAAGATATCTGGCGAAATATATCAACATTATCGAAAGATGCTTTCCTCCAATTACATTTCGCACCTGTTTTTCTTTCCGAAATTATTTCTTCTGCATTCTTTATGTATTCACTCCCTTGAACACAGGCTCTTTCAATGACCTCACTTTTGTATTCAACTTCATTCCTCACACCACTCTTTCGTTTCGTGGTCTTCTCCACTATCACAGAGCTTTAAGATAAAGCTATCAACGTGCACCTTGTAATCACACAAGACCAAGAATCTTCCGTTCTGTCTGAAAGACAGCCAACTCTTCATTAGTGACGAATATTATTACTTGAATAAACAGACCACACAGCACTGCCAACAGAATCAGCAGTGTTGCCACATGAAGATCAGAAACACCAGAATGCAGATTTACGTGGTTTATAAACTTACCACACACAAAAAACATAAGACACCTAGATTCTCGAACATATTCTCAGTTCGAATATAATGAATTTCCTTGAGAGAGAGAAGTTGCTGTCCATGCATCAGCACGGCTTTAGAAAGCATCGCTCCTACGAAACGCAACTCGCCCTTTTTTGCACATGATATCTTGCGAACCGTGGATGAAGGGTATCAGACGGATGCCATATTCCTTGACTTCCGGAAAGCGTTTGACTCGGTGCCCCACTGCAGACTCCTACCTAAGTTACGAGCATATGGGATTGGTTCCCGAATATGTGAGTGGCTCGAAGACTTCTTAAGTAATAGAACCCAGTACGTTGTCCTCGATGGTGAGTGTTCATCGGAGGTGAGGGTATCATCTGGAGTGCCCCAGGGAAGTGTGGTAGGTCTGCTGTTGTTTTCTATCTACATAAATGATCTTTTGGATAGGGTGGATAGCAATGTGCGGCTGTTTGCTGATGATGCTGTGGTGTACGGGAAGGTGTCGTCGTTGAGTGACTGTAGGAGGATACAAGATGACTTGGACAGGATTTGTGATTGGTGTAATGAATGGCAGCTAACTCTAAATATAGGTAAATGTAAATTAATGCAGATGAATAGGAAAAAGAATCCCGTAATGTTTGAATACTCCATTAGCAGTGTAGCGCTTGACACAGTCACGTCGATTAAATATTTGGGCGTAACATTGCAGAGCGATATGAAGTGGGACAAGCATGTAATGGCAGTTGTGGGGAAGGAGGATAGTCGTCTTCAGTTCATTGGTAGAATTATGGAAGATGTGGTTCATCTGTAAAGGAGACCGCTTATAAAACACTAATACGACCTATTCTCGAGTACTGCTCGTTTGGGATCCCTATCAGGTCGGATTGAAGGAGGACACAGAAGCAATTCAGAGGCGGGCTGCTAGATTTGTTACTGGTAGGTTTGATCATCACGCGAGTGTCACGGAAATGCTTCAGGAACTCGGGTGGGAGTCTCTGGAGGAAAGGAGGTGTTCTTTTCGTGAATCGCTACTGAGGAAATTTAGAGGACCAGCATTTGAGGCTGACTGCAGTACAATTTTACATGCCGCCAACTTATATTTCGCGGAAAGACCACAAAGATAAGGGAGGTTAGGGCTCGTACAGAGGCATATAGGCAGTCATTTTTCCCTCGTTCTGTTTAGGAGTGGAACAGGGAGAGAAGATGCTAGTTGTGGTACGAGGTACCCTCCGCCACGCACCGTATGGTGGATTGCGGAGTATGTATGTAGATGTAGATGGAAATTACGTCGTTTCTACACAGAAGGCCTGGACATAAATAACCCATTTTGTGTAAAATGTTGAATTACGATGTTTCTAAGATGACCGATAGAATTATGTGAATCTGTCCTATGACTTGCGCTTCTTCCCAGTGGGTAACTACTTTTCGTTGCCCGATCGATCTACGATAAACTCCTACTACAGTATGGAATCAACAGCTGCCTTACAGACCATAACTGTTGCAAAGTGATTGCAATGTGTGTGTGTGTGTGTGTGTGTGTGTGTGTGTGTAGCTAAGCGACGGAAAGGACAGAACTTTGCTCAGCGTACCCATCCGATGACAAATGAAGCTGTAGCTTCCATATGGCGGAAAGCAGTGGCGACGAATTTTCGCTATCACTCCGCCGCGCGACGATGTATCAAGGGGAACACATGGGCGTCCCATGTGCCACACTCCCGCTGATAAAACCCCCGGCCGTTGTGACAAATGTTCGCTCTTCTCCGCTAACGGCCGACCCCTGCCCCGTTTAGAAAATGAAAAACGTTGCGGCGGTACTTCCGAAGATGCAGCTAACGCCGGCTCAGAGATAAAACCCTACACGGTAATTTTAGGTCAAGAAGAATTTCCAAAACTTTTCTCTTTTGATCACTGACGTAATGGTGATGCCTGCTGTTACGTCACTTCTCGTCGCGCAGTTCTTTACAGCGTTATCCGTGGTCATATATTCATTGTTTTCGATGTAATTTTAAAAATTTTGCTTGTCTGCAAGAAAAAATACTGCCTCTTCTGTCTCGTCAGAATTTTTAAATCGTATGGATTTATCTATTGTTTCGTTTAATGTATATACACTACTGGCCATTAAAATTGCTACACCAAGAATAAATGCAGATAATAAAAGTGTATTCATTGGACAAATATATTATACTACAACTGACATTACATTTTCACACAAATCAAATGGTTCAAATGGCTCTGAGCACTATGGGACTTAACACGTGAGGTCATCAGTCCCCTAGACGTAGAACTACTTAAACCTAACCAACCTAAGGACATCACACACATCCATGCCCGAGGCAGGATTCCAATTTGCGACCGTAGCGGTCGCGCGGTTCCAGACTGAAGCGGCTAGAACCGCTCAGCCACACAGGCCGGCCATTTTCACACAATTGGTGTGCATAGATCCTGAGAAATTAGTACCTCTGGCCGCAATAACGTTCTTGATACACATGGTCATTGAGTCCAACAGAGCTCGGATGGCGTGTATAGGTACAGCTGCCCGTGCAGCTTCAACACGATACCACAGTTCATCAAGAGTAGTGACTGGCGTATTGTTACGAGCCAGTTGCTCGGCCACCATTGACCAGACGTCTTCAATTGGTGAGAGATCTGGAGAATGTGCTGGCCAGGGCACCAGTCGAACATTTTCTGTATCCGAAAAGGCCCGTATAGGACCTGCAACATGCGGTCGTGCATTATCCTGCTGAAGCTTAGGGTTTCGCAGGGATCGAATGAAGGGTAGAGCCACGTAACCTCCACTGTTCAAAGTGTCGCCAATACGAACTATAAGTGACCGAGACGTGTAACCAATGGCACCCCATAGCATAACGCCGGGTGATACGCCAGTATGGCGATGACGCTTCCAATGTGAGTTCGCCGCGATGTCGCCAAACACGGATGCGACCATCATGATGCTGAAAACAGAACCTTGATTCATCCGAAAAAATGACGTTTTGCCATTCGTGCACCCAGATTCGTCGTCGAGTACACCATCGCAGGCGCTCCTGTCTGTGATGCAGCGTCAAGGGTAACCGCAGCCATGGTCTGCGAGCTGATAGTCCATGCAGCTGCAAACGTCGTCGAACTGTTCGTGCAGATGGTTGTGGTCTTGCAAACGTCCCCATCTGTTGACTCAGGGATCGAGACGTGGCTGCACGATCCGTTACAGCCGTGCGGATAAGATGCCTGTCATCTCGACTGCTAGTGATGCGAGGCCGTTGGGATCCAGCACGGCGTTCCGTATTACCCTCCTGAACCCACCGATTCCATATTCTGCTAACAGTCATTGGATCTCGACCAACGCGAGCAGCAATGTCGCGATACGATAAACCACAATCGCGATACGCTACAATCCGACCTTTATCAAAGTCGGAAAAGTGATGGTACGCATTTCTCCTCCTTACACGAGGCATCACAACAACGTTTCACCAGGCAACGCCGGTTAACTGCTGTTTGTGTATGAGAAATCGGTTGGAAGCTTTCCTCATGTCAGCAAGTTGTAGGTGTCGCCACCGGCGCCAACCTCATGTGAATGCTCTGAAAAGCTAATAATTTGCATATCACAGCATCTTCTTCCTGTCGGTTAAATTTCGCGTCTGTAGCATGTCATCTTCCTGGTGTAGTAATTTTAATGGGCAGTAGTATATTTTTTTTAAGTTGATACTGATTTTGCTGGCCGAGGTTACCTGTAGGGCTTTTTATTACATTATACAGTTTGTTGTCTTTCAGATAATTCACATAGTTAAAGTTCTACTTCTGACTTTCCTGACACATACACATACACATACACATACATTACATACGGGGTCTTTCCTTAAGTGCGGTTAAATATTTAACAGGATACGGTCTGCCCCACTGGACAATTTGAGGTAGGGAAACTGGGATCGGAGAAGCCAGCCTAAGGAAATAACAGAAACAAAATGACATTACTTTTTAATTTACATTAATTACAGTTAACTGTCGTCCCGAAAGCTGAGTGGGCAGCGGGGCTGTCTGTCATGCCAAGGGGCCCGGGTTTGATTCCCGGGTGGGTCGGAGATTTTCTCCGCTCAGGGACTGGGTGTTGCGTTGTCCTCATTATCATTTCATCATCATCAGTGGAAGGCAACGGTAGACCACCACTGGAATCACTTCCCTAGACGCTCATGCGGTGGACCTCTCTGACGAGGCTTCCCCCATGATAAGACCTGCCGTACGGCAGAACACACCGTTAAAAGTAAATAAATAAAAAATAAAAAAAAAGTTAACTGCAAGTACCATCGCTGAGGCAATGAGCGTGCCATTTCTACAGTATCTTAGTATCTTACAAAATGTGCTGAAACTGACCCCCATCAACCTCAATGCAAGCGTGACATCAGTGAACAAGATTCTGACTGACCCTGACAAATATACCTGGTGTGTCTCGAATCGCATTACAGGCAGCTACAATTCTGGCAACTAATTCCGTCTCCGTATCCATTGGGGCGTCATACACAAGTGACTTCAGATGTCCCCATAGGAAATAATGAAGGTGATTCAGGTGAGGTGACCTCGCAGACCATAGTATAGTACCTCTCCTTCCAATCCAGCGACCAGGAAACACAGCACTGAGATGGTTTTGGACATCCTCGCTGAGGGAGACGGTGCACCACCATGTTGTATCCACATCCTCTGACGAACACCCAAGGGTACGTTCTTGAACAACACAAGTAGACCTCTTTGCACGAACCTCTAGCACAGTTGGCCAGTCAGACGGCCAGACAGAAGATATGGTTCAATGAGATTGTAGCCTACAATACCGTCCCACATATCCAGATCAAAACGTTCAAATGGTTCAAATGGCTCTGAGCACTATGGGACTTCTGAGGTCATCAGTCCCCTGGAACTTAGAACTGCTTAAACGTAACCAACCTAAGGACATCACACACATCCATGCCCGAGGCAGCATTCGAACCTGCGACCTTAACGGTCGCCGGCCGAAGTGGCCGTGCGGTTAAAGGCGCTGCAGTCTGGAACCGCAAGACCGCTACGGTCGCAGGTTCGAATCCTGCCTCGGGCATGGATGTTTGTGATGTCCTTAGGTTAGTTAGGTTTAAGTAGTTCTAAGTTCTAGGGGACTAATGACCTCAGCAGTTGAGTCCCATAGTGCTCAGAGCCATTTTTGAACCTTAACGGTCGCGCGGTTCCGGACTGTAGCGCCTAGAACCGCTCGGCCACTCCGGCCGGCGAGCAAAACTTACTTAATGGTGTGACTCTACTGCACCGTGAGGGTTTTGTTCATCCCACACATGGCTATGCCTGCTGTTCGAAATACCCTGACGATCACATGTGGCCTCGTTTGTAAACAGCGCATTTGGAGGTAATCTGGTCGATCAGTCCATTGTTGAAGCAACCACTGACACAATGTGACCCTCAGTGCAACGTCAGTCACAGACATTGGATGGACTCGTTGTGGGTGATAAGGGTGTAATTGTTGCTCACGGAGTACTCGCCTCGCACTAGTTAGTATCTGCAGCACCTGTTTCACGTCCAATACGACGAGTACTTGTAGCGGAGTCCTCTGCAACTCGTTACAGCACGTCCTCTTGAAAATTGGGTGTGCGAGTGGTCCCCATGCCTGCCGCATCTGTCGATCGAGAGAAATAAACAGTCGGGACGGATGATGCCTGTTAGGAAACCGTTCCACGCTCGGGCTTCCACCAGCGAGAGCATTCTAACGTCTTCCCCATACGCAAGCTGCATGTCAGTTGGTTCTAAGAAACTGTACCGGTACTACTCCATCGAATTGTACTGTGCGTCTCTGAACAGCACTGAGTAATGAATGGATCTGCCGTTGATTCATAGCATCTTCCGTCATGAGACAATGTAAATACCATACAACAGAGCCACCTTACGGACAAGTAAAAGCCGGCCGCAGTGGCCGTGCGGTTCTAGGCGCTTCAGTTTGGAACCGTGCGACTGGTACGGTCGTAGGTTCGAATCCTGCCTCGGGCATGCATTTGTGTGATGTCCTTAGGTTAGTTAGGTATAGGTAGTTCTAAGTTCTAGGCGACTGATGACCTCAGATGTTAAGTCCCATAGTGCTCAGATTTAATCTGGACAAGTAAAGTAAACAAAACCTGCATCATGACTTCCCAGTGATCGGGGCCGTCCTTCTTGTTTCCGTGCAGCAAATGAAGAATGTACATGTAAATAAACAGCACAGTACGTTTAAACTTATGTGCATGTTAGTTGTAAATAGCCCAATGGCCTTGCAGCAGTGGTAACACCGGTTCCCGTCAGATCACCGAAGTTACGCGCTGTCGGCTTGGGCTAGCACTTGGATGGGTGATCATGCGATCTGCCGAGCGCCGCCGGCAAGCGAGGTGCACTCAACCCTTGTGAGGCAAATTGAGGAGCTACTCGATCGAGAAGTTGCGGCTCAGGTCTCGCAAATTGACATACGGCTGCGAAAGCGGTGTGCTGACCACATGCCCCTCCATATCCGCATCCAGTGATGCCTGTGGGCTGAGGATGACACGGCGGTCTGTTCGAGAGGAGTTTAGTTTTAGTTGTAAATAAACTGGAGACACAGTGGTAGACAAGGTTACTTCTGTATTTCCTTAAGCTAGGTTCTCTGACCTACCTCAAATTGTTCAGTGGTTCAAATGGCTCTGAGCACTATGGGACTCAACTGCTGAGGTCATTAGTCCCCTAGAACTTAGTAGTTAAACCTAACTAACCTAAGGACATCACAAACATCCATGCCCGAGGCAGGATTCGAACCTGCGACCGTAGCGGTCTTGCGGTTCCAGACTGCAGCGCCTTTAACCGCACGGCCACTTCGGCCGGCTTGTTCAGTGGGGCATCTCCTATGTCCTGTTACATTTTTGCACGCTCGTACAGAAACACTATGTATGCACTGTGTGGTCAAAAGTATCATGATGCCTGTTAGTGAACATTAATGTGTAGTGCCGGCCGGTGTGGCCGTGCGGTTAAAGGCGCTTCAGTCTGGAACCGCGTGACCGCTACCGTCGCAGGTTCGAATCCTGCCTCGGGCATGGATGTGTGTGATGTCCTTAGGTTAGTTAGCTTTAATTAGTTCTAAGTTCTAGGCGACTGATGACCTTAGAAGTTAAGTCGCATAGTGCTCAGAGCCATTTGAATGTGTAGTGTGTCCACCCTTGGCCTAAAATGACCGCCTAAACTCTGCTGGGAACACTTTCAGTGAGGAAATTCGAGTTTTGTGGTAAGTCCCTTGGGATCAAATTACTGAGGTCATCGGTCCCTAGGCTTACACACTACTTAATGTAAAACTAACTTACGCTAAGGACAACACACGCACCCATGCCCGAGGGAGGACTCGAACATGTGATGGGGGGGAGGGGGGGGGCAGAGAGGAGCCGCCGCGCGAACCGTTACAAGGCGCCTAGACCATGCGGCTATACCGTGCGGCTTTTGAGCGTGGAGTCTGAATATCTGCGGCGTAACAGCAGCCCATTCCTCTTCAAGTCATCAAGAACTGAAACCAAGGAAGGCAGTGGTATTGGACGTTGGGGTCTATGGTGAAGTCGACGTTCCATGTCATCTCAGCGGTGTTCCTTTGGGATGAAGGCAGGATTATGGACAGGCCAGTCCATATCAGGAATGTTTTTGTCCCCAGCCAGTGCCCCACACATGCTGCTGTATGACAGGGTGCGCTCTCACGCTGGTGTAGTCGGTCTTGCCGATATGTTTACTATATGCAATATTCACTGAAGCGCCAAAGAAACTGGTAAAGGCATGCGTATTCAAATAAAGAGCTGTATATAAACCGACAGAATGTGGCGGTGCGGTCGGGAACGGCTTTATAAGGCAAGTGTCTGGCGCAGTTGCTAGATTGCTTACTGCTGCTACAATGGCAGGTTATTAGGAAGTGAGTTTGAACGTGGTGCTATAGTCGGCACCCTAGCGATAGGAAACAGCATCTCAGAGGTGGCGATGAAGTGGCGATTTTCCTGTATTGCCATTTCACGAGTATACCGTAACTATCATGAGTCCGGTGAGACATCAAATCTCCGACATCGCTGCGGCCGGAAAAAGATCTGCAAGAACGATACCAATGATGACTGAAGAGACTCGTTCAACATGACATAAGTGCAACCCTTTTGCAAACTGCTGCAGACTTCAATGCTGGACCACCAACAACTGTCAGCAAGTGTACCATTCAACGAAAAATCGTCAATGTGGAATGCCGGAGTGGAAGGCCCATTCGTGTGCCCTTGATGACTCGCCTGGGACCATCAGCATCGACGTTGGATTGTTGATGGCTAGAAACATGTTGCCTGGTCAGACAAGTCTCGTTTCAAATCATATTGAGCGGATGGGAGTGTACGGATATGGAGACAACCTCATGAACCTATGGACACTCTGTAGTGGTGTGAGGCGTGTGCAGTTGGAGTGATACAGCACACCTGATACATCTACATATGAGTGTAACAGTGACACGTACATGACCATTCTGTCTGACCACCTGCAGCCTTTGATGTCCATTGTGCATTCCGACGGACTTGGGCAATTCTAGCAGGACAATGCGACACCCCACATGTCCAGAATCGTTACATAATGGCTCCAGGAAAACGTTTGCGAGTTTAAACACTTCCGATGGCTAGCCAACTCCCCAGATACGAACATTATTGAGCATATCTGGGATGCCCTGCGACATGCTGTTCAGAAGAGATCTCCAGCCCCTAATACTCTTACTGATGTATGGATAGCCCTGCAGAATTCATGGTGTCAATTCTCTCCAGGAGTATGTCAGACAATAGTCGATTCCATGTCACACAAGCGTCACTTCTGTGTACTCGTGGGGGCCCTATATGATTTGGGCAGGTGTACCAGTTACTTTGGCTCTTCATTGCATAGGACGGTAATATGTGTTCATACCTTTCAGTACTCAGCATTTTGTTGACCACAATAATGGGACCACATCCTAACCCTAACATCACCTTTTCCATACTCCACTGTTGGCATTACACATGATGACAAGAAGCGTTCTCCAGCCATTCAAATACAAACCCTTCCACTGTATTGCTGCAGGGTATAGCGTGATTCATCACTCCGAATAACTCATTTCCAGTCGTCACTCTTTACACCACCTCGCTCAGCACTGACTACAGAAATACGTGATATAGGAGTTGCTGCTCCACCACTGTGTCCCAGCCTTTCACCACCCTACACACAGACATTTTGCTACGTGGACTGTTTATAGCACTGTAGAACTTATGAGTAATTCGTTCCTCAGATTTCTTGCATTTGTTTTAGAACCATCATCTGCAGGTGTCGACAGTTGCTGTCCGTTAGTGCAGGAGATCTGCCTCGCGTAGGTATAGTGGTTGTTGTTTCACCCTCTCCACAACACAATCACGACAGCAGCATACGACCTGGGCAGCTTTGGGGGAGCTGAAATGTTCCCCATCGATTTTTCGGACGACGTCCAGCTGCCGAGTACACTCTTTCTTTCCTGATGTACGCGAAAGACTACAAGTGAAACGTGTCAACCCCAGCTGGGGGATAGTCCATTTCCTGACAGGCCACAGGCTGTAACAGGTACATTTAAACCGTATGGGACTAACGATGGAGTATGCGTATGCAGAGAAACTGGGACACCAGAACATGTCACACTGCTGTGCAACATGGTAGCACAAGTGAGACCTATACAGAACAACAATGACCTCGCCAGAATAACACATAATCCTGATGACTGGAACACAATAAATAGCGCAGCCGATATTGCATCAAACACTTTGCACAAAGAATACAAGCGCCAAAACCCATATGAGAGGACCAAAACACGACCACAGATTCCGAAACCGAGGAAGGAACACTAAGTAAATATGCCTCAGAAGGGATCAACATGTTAGGGATCAAAACCAACAATGCATGACACTGCATGCCACAACACAGTCACAAGCAACACAACAATCATAAAACAATAAACCCTGGCACCATGTACTAAGACTGTAGTAATGAGGTAATGACACTTGTGAGGAGAGGGCTCGAAGAACTTTTATTCTGAGGCTCCTCCCCCCCAGTGACATCCTGCATAGTGTTTATACTGCACACAAGTAGTAATGTACTGCTCGTCTCCATTCAAAGCTACAGACAATGAATTTTATGTATCAGTAATGTATTAAGTTATTTAAGGAATAATGCATTCAAGTAGTAATGAACTATATTTTATTTCTACTAACAAATTATAAACATAGTGTATTTCTCATGTAAAGCTAAAATTCATGTATTCCATGTATGAAGTGCTCAATCAGTATTTAACCTGTATAATCTGTGTAAACATACATTAGCCCAAACCATTTCAGATGAAAATAGCTTGAGGTTGTACTAAGACCTTCTCATCTGAAATAGGTAGAAATAGGTCATTATCAACCAACATGAACTTAGACTGTATTACACATCCAAATACATCACTAACCTCGACAAATTATTTTCACCACACTCATTGTATTACATTTTCTTTTTGTTTTTTCAATTTTTCTTTGACTTTTGTGTTATATTAATTATATTCTCATCAAATAGGTAGTAACAAATTATATGGAATCATTTTAACAATTGTTAAGCATTCATTTAGCTGTAACCTCAGAGAAATCTGTGTATATTATGTTCTTCATATTATTTTTTTTAAAAAAACAGCATTAACAACTGTATACTAATAACATTGTAACAATAAGAAGTCTTTGCTGTTAGATTCAGAAGCATCTGACACACCTTACATTTCAAGCCAGTGGGTTACCCTGTATTCTTAATGAAATAAATAAATAAATACACAAATAGTCACTCAGCTCCTTTGAGCCATCCACTTTACTGTTAGCCTTTCTCTGCACTTCCTTTACGATTTCAGCGAAAAATGTTTTGATTATAAAGTAAAATAATGAGGAAAACACAAGACACTGAAATCAACAGTAATTCGGCTTTTCAGTATCAACAAACGTAATTTTTTATTTTTAAGTATGTGTATGCAAAGTGGTATTAGATACGGATGAAGTCAGTATCTGAATTTTACGCATGTGCTTGGCAGAGCATGATAGCAACGCACACAAAAGAGCGAAAGAAACTAGCACACCTGCCTAATATCGTGTCTGTTCCCCTGCAAGCAAGCAGAAGTGCCGCAATGCGACGAGATAAATGTCTGAAGTGCTGCTGCAGGGAACTGACACAAAGGAAACCTGCAGGGCTCTCTACGAATCCGGAAGAGCACGAGCGAGTGGAGTTCTCCTCTGAACACCACACTGCGAGGCATCCCAGATACGCTCAATAATGTTCATGTCTGGGCAGTTTGGTGGCCAGTGGAAATGTTTAAACTCAGGCGAGTGTTCCTGGAGCCACACTGTAACAATTCTGAACGTGTCGTGCTGGAATCGCCCAAGTCTGTTGGAATGCACAGTGGACACGAATGGATGCAGGTAGTGAGACGGGATCCCATATCCAACTGCACACACCCTGGAGCACTACAGAAGCTCCACCAGCTTGAACAGTCACCTGCTGACATGCGTGGTCCATGGACTCATGAAGTTGTCTCCCGAACACACCCGTCTGCTTGCTACAATCTGAAACCAGATTCGTCCGAGCAGGCAACATTTTTCCAGTTAACAACAGTCCAATTTTGGTGTTGATGGGCCCAGGCGAAATATAAAGCTCTGTGTTGTGCAGTCATTAAGGCTACACGGGTCGATCTTTGGACGTGTTTTTATAAAACAGATCTGAAGATGTCATTATAGACCGAAACC
This sequence comes from Schistocerca americana, assembly GCF_021461395.2. NCBI lineage: Eukaryota > Metazoa > Arthropoda > Insecta > Orthoptera > Acrididae > Schistocerca > Schistocerca americana. The sequence continues at coordinate 141,435,330 of NC_060129.1, forward strand.
GGTACTCTAATGACAAATATTTGTTCCCGTAGACGCGAAGTAAAAGAAATTTATCATACAAGGTGTACATTAAGTCCGGGAACACTTTCAATTGTTTATTGCGCAAGAACTAAACATTGTACAGATGTCATACATACTGCATTTTAAAGAGGAACTCTGATAGTTTTTGTACAAACATTCGATATGCGGACCATGAGTGACCTGGCAGACATCAATACGGTAATGGAATTCTTGCCATACCCGTCCCAGCATGGCAACGTCGACTGTGGCAGTCGCTTCCCGTTTTTTCTCCCGGAGCTTTGCTACATCACATGGTAGAGGCGGTACACACACCAGATCTTTAATGTGTCCCCACAGAGTGGCCGAGCGGTTCTAGGCGCTTCAGTCTGGAACCGCGCGATCGCTACGGTCGCAGGTTCGAATCCTGCCTCGGGCATGGGTGTTGTGTGATGTCCTTAGGTTAGTTAGGTTTAAGTAGTTCTAAGTTCTAGGGGACTGATGACCTCAGAAGTTGAGTCCCATGGTGCTCAGAGCCATTTGAACCATTCATTTTTGAACGCTTCTCAATGCCGGGCACAAGCAACTCGACGTAACGAATTTGTTGTGCCAGTGGTGAATGGCCTTCCGTGTTGGTGGCTTCTTACCGTACTTGGTCCTAAACACCCGTTGAACAGCTGTAGTAAACTTGTTTTTGTCGAACTCCAACACACAGAAAGCTCGCTCCGAGGCTCAACCCGCCATGGTTGCGACTAGCACTGAGTATCGGCAAATTACCAAACTACGCTATGGAACAACAACTTGCAGGGTTTCTCTTCAAAATGACATATGTATGATATCTGTACAATGTTTGGTTCTTGTGCAATAAATAATTGAAAGTGTTCCCATATATATATATATATATATATATATATATATATATATATATACAGGGTGTTACAAAAAGGTACGGCCAAACTCTCAGGAAACATTCCTCACACACAAAGAAAGGAAAGATGTTATGTGGACATGTGTCCGGAAACGCTCAATTTCCGTCTTAGAGCTCATTTTAGTTTCGTCCTTCCACCTACGCTCAATGGAGCACGTTACCATGATTTCATACGGGATACTCTACCTGTGCTGCTAGAACATGTGCCTTTACAAGTACGACACAACATGTGGTTCATGCACGATGGAGCTCCTGCACATTTCAGTCGAAGTGTTCGTACGCTTCTCAACAACAGATTCGGTGACCGACGGATTGGTAGAGGCGGACCAATTCCGTGGCCTCCACGCTCTCCTGACCTCAACCCTCTTGACTTTCATTTATGGGGGCATTTGGAAGCTCTTGTCTACACAACCCCAGTACCAAATGTAGAGACTCTTCGTGCTCGTATTGTGGACGGCTGTAATTCAATACGCCATTCTCCAGGGCTGCATCAGCGCATCAGGGATTCCGTGCGACGGAGGGTGGATGCACGTATCCTCGCTAACGGAGCACATTCTGAACATTTCCTGCAACAAAGTGTTTGAAGTCACGCTGGTACGTTCTGTTTCTGTGTGTTTCCATTCCATGATTAATGTGATTTGAAGAGAAGTAATAAAATGAGCTCTAACATGGAAAGTAAGCGTTTCCGGACACATGTCCACATAACAAATTTTCTTTCTTTGTGTGTGAGGAATGTTTCCTGAAAGTTTGGCCGTACCTTTTTGTAACAACCTGTATATATATATATATATATATATATATATATATGAAGGTCTTGTTTCAATAGTATTAGTCCATCCTTGTTCATATTGAGATACAGAGTCCGAAAGTTAGATGAACGCTGAAAAATCTGCAGTTGAGATACCAGAAATATTCAAGCCTATGCCTTCTTGCTAGAGATGAAACTTTCTTTCTGTTTGTTTGACTTATTCATTTCAGAAGCGTTATAGACAGAAAAGTGGAGATAATGGACTCGAACCACTATTGAAAGAAGCCCTTCGTATATATATATATATATATATATATTACCAAAGGTCTATGAAAGATCGCGGTCAACGCACTTGAAATTTCTATACGATCCCCTAACGAATATTTGGACAAACATAAGCTAAATATTTTCCACTATACGTATTATGTAAATAGGTAAAGCAAAAACGTTGTTACCAAACATCTCGAAAAGTATTTGACCGATTTCCTTCAAAGTTTTTGGCCGACTTACTTCAAATATCTATGTTCAGATGAGACAATGGAGAATATTAATGAAATATTAAACGACTAGCAAACGAAATATGTTGTGATACAATAACTGTAATCCCTATCACGACAGTAAATTACAACGGGAGTACTCTTCTTGCAGATAGTACCGCCAGACGTCGCTGGACCGTAGGACATGGAAAAGATCCAGAATTTGACAGGAACATTATCGCAAACCCTTATTTATTGGTTAGTTCCCGTTGTTACATACGCAGTGGAACAAGGCTCGCTGTGAAGAAGCTACTGCCGAACGCAATAGAGGCAGACATCTTGACAGAGTAGGCTGCAGCTGAAGACGTGTTCATCCCTCGCATTCCATTGATACCCAGTGATCTAAATATGGCCTTTGATTTAAAGGGATTGCTCTTTCTCATGCGGCTTGCACTCACTGTGACTAGTACATCTACATTTATACTCCGCAAGCCACCCAGCGGTGTGTGGCGGAGGGCACTTTACGTGCCACTGTCATTGACTCCCTTTTCTGTTCCAGTCGCGTATGGCTCGCGGGAAGAACGACTGTCTGAAAGCCTCCGTGCGCGCTCTAATCTCTCTAATTTTACATTCGTGATCTCCTCGGGAAGTATAAGTAGGGGGAAGCAATATATTCGATACCTCATCCAGAAACGCACCCTCTCGAAACCTGGCGAGCAAGCCACACCGCAATACAGAGCGCCTCTCTTGCAGAGTCTGCCACTTGAGTTTGTTAAACATCTCCGTAACGCTATCACGCTTACCAAATAACCCTGTGACGAAACGCGCCGCTCTTCTTTGGATCTTCTCCATCTCCTCCGTCAACCCGACCTGGTACGGATCCCACACTGATGAGCAATACTCGAGTATAGGTCGAACGAGTGTTTTGTAAGCCACCTCCTTTGTCGATGGACTACATTTTCTAGGGACTCTCCCAATGTATCTCAACCTGGCACCCGCCTTACCAACAATTAATTTATATGTTCATTCCAATTGAAATCGTTCGGTGCGCATACTCCCAGATATTTTAAAGAAGTAACTGCTACCAGTGTTTGTTCCGCTATCATATAATCATACAGTAAAGGAACCTTCTTTCTATGTATTCGCATTGTCTATGTTAAGGGTCAGTTGCCACTCCCTGCACCAAGTGCCTATCCGCTGCAGATCTTCCTGCATTTCGCTGCAATTTTCTAATGCTGCAATTTCTCTGTATACTACAGCATCATCCGCGAAAAGCCGCACGGAACTTCCAACACTATCTACTAGGTCATTTATACATATTGTGAAAAGCAATGGTCCCATAACACTCCCCTGTGGCACGCCAGAGGTTACTTTAACGTCTGTAGACGTCTCTCCATTGAGAACAAAATGCTGCGTTCTGTTTGCTAAAAACTCTTCAGTCCAGCCACACAGCTGGTCTGATATTCCGTAGGCTCTTACTTTGTTTATCAGGCGACAGTGCGGAACTGTATCGAACGCCTTCCGGAAGTGAAGGAAAAGGGCATCTACCTGGGAGCCTGTATGTAATATTTTCAGGGTCTCGTGAACAAATAACGCCGCACAGGGCCGTCACTTTGTGTGGCAGATACTAAACAACCGCCGCAACGTCGGACACGGGAGCTAGTAGTAAATAACGTACACTGAGCCAGAACATTATGACCGCCTACCTAATTAGCCACCTTCTGCACGAATAACAGCGACTACGCTTCGTGGCATGGAAGTAATGAGGCCATGGTAGGTCGCTAGAGAGAGTTAGCACCCCATCTGCACACACAGGTCAGCTAATTCCTGTAAATTACGGGAAGGGGGTCCATGACATCTGATGCCATGTTCAGTCTCATCCCAGATGTTTAGGATCAGCTTCAGACGTGGTGAGTTGAGTGGCCAGCACGTCAATTGGAACCTACTAGTGTGTACCTCGAACCGGTCCATCAGACTACTGGCCTTGAGACATGATGCATTATCTTGCTGAAAAATGCCACTGCCGTCTGGAAACGTCATCGTCGTGAAAGGGTGTACGTGGTCTGCAACCGGTGTACGATACACCTTGGCTGTGATTGGTGCCTTGGACGAGCTCCACTGGACCCACAGATGGCCACGTGAATGTTTCACAGAGCATGATGGCGCCACTGCGAGCTTGTCTCCATCCCTCCGCACGGGTATCGAGCTTTTCCCTTGGAAGATGACGGATTCTCTTCCTCCCGTCAGCACTGTGAAGAAGGTATCGGGATTCATCAGGCTGTGCAATCCTCTGCCACTGCGCCAAAGCGGAGTGGCCGAGCGGTTCTAGGCGCTTCAGTCTGGAACCGCGCGACCGCTATGGTCGCATGTCCGAATCCTGCCTCGGGCATGGATGTATGTGATATCCTTAGGTTTAAGTAGTTCTAACTCTTAGGGGACTGATGACCTCAGATGATAAGTCCCATAGTGCTCGGAGGCATTTGAGCCATTTTTGAACTGCGCCAACGTCCAGTGCCGATGATCACATGCCCATTTCAGCCGTAGTTCCCGATGTCGTGATGTTGACATTGGCACATGGACGGTTCGTCGGCTGGTGAGGACCATCGTTAAGAGTGTTCTGCGCACTGTGCGTTCACACAAAAAATCAAATGTTCAAATATGTGTGAAATCTTACGGGACTTAACTGCTAAGGTCATCAGTCCCTAAGCTTACACACTACTTAACCTAAATTACCCTAATGACGAACACACACCCATGCCCGAGGGAGGACTCGAACCTCCGCCAGGACCTGTGTTCAGACACACTTGTACAGTGCCCAGCATTAAAGTCTGATGCTAGTTCCACAACAGCTGGTGGCGTGTCCTCTCCAGCCTACAACGTCCGACATCTGTAATGAGTGGTGGCTGCCCAACCCCACGGCGTCTGGACATGTGTTCGCCACGTGTTGAAGACACTCACCACAGCACTCCTCGAACAGGTGGGCAGTCATGGACTGTCCGGCTGATCCCGGCGGAGGTTCGAGTCCTCCCTCGGGCATGGGTGTGTGTGTTTCTCCTTAGGATAATTTAGGTTAAGTAGTGTGTAAGCTTAGGGACTGATGACCTTAGCAGTTAAGTCCCACAAGATTTTACACACATTTTTTCCTCGAACACCCTACATGTCGTGCAGTTCCCGAAATCTTCGTGCCGACCCTGCAGGCCACCACAATCTGCCCTCGGTCAGACTCAGGTAGATCGCACACGTTCCCCATTCTACATGCGGACAGTGAGCTCACTGAAACTACATGCTCAGAATGGCTTAAATGGCTCTGAGCACTATGGGACTTAACATGTAAGGTCATCAGTCCCCTAGAACATACAACTACTTAAACCTAACCAACCTAAGGACGTCACACACATCCATGCCCGAGGCAGGATTCGAACCTGCGACCGTAGCGATCTCGCGGTTCCAAACTGAAGCGCCTCGAACCGCTCGGCCACAGCGGCCGGCCTACTACATGCACTGTGCGTGTGTCTGACTAGCAGTCATTCCCCACCAGGTGATGCTGCTGTTGCCTGGACGGGTTTATATCGATGGTAGGTCGCTGGGCGTGATGTTGTGGCTGATTGCTGGTCTTACGCAAACTGCTTCTTGGGCCATCGTCGATGGCATCTGAACGTCGCAATTACAAATAAAATGACGTTCATCTTTGAGAGATGTTATACGTATTTTCCTGACAATTTCGAACATTTTTCACCACTTAAAATGAAAACGTTTAAAACTTTAAAACATTTTAAGGCCGAACTTTTTCAGATGCAGTCATGCTATTTTTACAAAATAAATGTTAATTTTTTTTTTTTTTTTTTTTTTTTTTGTGAGAACTTAAAAGCGACTACTCCTGCACCCTCGGCCTGTGGTCTGTACGGAGCGGCGACTTGAGCGCTTATTATTTCTGCCGCGGCCGCGTTTGTTAGGTGGGTTCACCGCGCCGCAAACTCGCTCTAAAAGTTTCCCAATTAAAGTTGCTTTGCTGTTGCTCACCCCCCCCCCCCCCCTCCCCCGCACTGAATGCCCTGCCGTTGAACTGTTGCGCTGACGTCCGCTCTTGTTTCACTTCTAATGCGTCCGATTTCTTTGTCTCCGCAATTATATTTCCGTATAAAGGCGAGTGGTGTTTCACAACGAAATTATAAGTAAGCGGAAAGCCACAGGTAGTGGGACAGGCCGGTTCACCATCGGCGACAGCAGAGAGAGAACTGCGAAGTGAGTGTGGATAGCTAAAAGAATACCGTAAAGCGGTGTGACTTTGAAGGTGAGGCGACTTTGAACAGTCATTTAGCGTCTTTTTAACGGAAATGCTGCACTCTAATGTGTAAATATAGAACTAAGGTCAAGCTTATTAAATATCGCCAATAATTGATACTTTCAGATGATCAGACAGTCGATATGAAATAACATTGTATACCAACGCTAGAAAATAACAAAACATTTGCCTATTATTAGATGCATTTTTGAATAAACGAGTTTTTATGGGCAAGGTTAACACTTACAGAAAGCATAAAATGTTAAATTTATTCCTTGGTGACGTAAAAATATAAAATGGGAAGTCTTGTCTTTCAAGGCGTGACTTTGAACAGTGCCGTCCCTATTCTTTGACACATCATCTCCATGGAAAACATGTTTTAGTGAAGTCTCCTTCAAAGAAAAGTGTAAAATATTATTGGACATGTTATCACTCATGATGTAATTACACTTCTGAGGAAATGGCGTTCCAAGGTGGAATCAGACGCAGTTTTTTTGTTCCCAATGTGTCAGATTTTGAGAAAGACGACATTTGTAGGATTCTATCTGATTCTAAGGTAGATAGAAGGGGAAAGCTTCATTTTGAGTTAAAATTTGATGTCTATGACATTTGCTAGAGTGGGCACTCTTTGTGGCAGCTTCCTTTCCTGCAGAGTGTTTACAGATGTATTTCTTTAAAATGCGATAACTTTTTTTCATTACTTTTGTCAGAGTCATACCGACTGTTTTGAAAAGATCTGCTTTTAAATAATTTTCTTATTTTATAACAAGCTCAGTGCCCATTTCCATTATTACAAAACTAACCCATGATCATGCAAACAGTTTCAGGTGATTTAAAAAAATCATAAAAAATACTCAAATTTTTCTAAGTAAGTTATTTTCAAAACAATATTTATATACAAAAATCACACTGTTTCACATGATAGCGGTGTCATTTAAAAGTAATTGACATGACTCCCACAGAATAGGCAAATGTTTCCATGTTCAAAGTGACCCCGACCCATGGCGTGAAAGTGAACAGTGAAAAATTAAAAAAAAAAATAAACTAATCGTGGACGATAAAAATGTAGAATATGATTTATCATATTCATCAACACCTCTTGCAACTTCGCAAAAAGTTTCATGTCAGTGTCTTGAGAAGTTTCTGTTTAATTTACAAAAATTAATTTAAAATGTTCAGAGTCACCCCGTTTTACGGTAACAGGGAAGAGAAGGAATATTTGTAAACAGTTGAAAGCGTCGCGCCTTTGGCCTACTAATTAGAGAGAGATGTACATAATTGTAGGCCTATATCGATGTCCATCTGCAGTAGGATTACCGAAAACTTTTTATCGCCGAAACATTGTGTGACGTTAGTGCTGAATCAAAATCTGCTCTCTGTAAAGTAAAATGGTTTCCGTAAATAGATAACTTGCGAAATTCAGTTCGCTTGGTTCGTCTATTATACGGTGATCAACATAAGTTTTGCATATTGCTTTGTTGTCAATATTGCACACAACAGAAAAGAAAGCTCATTTCGTTCTGTCAGCTGCAGTCCTAAGTAAACAAAAGTAAACAATATAAACACATTTCCACTGGATGACCACAAAACAGCCTTAGAAAAGATCTCACTATAAACACTACAGTTTTTCCTCACTATTATGTTGAATTACACATTGTTTATGAACCAATTGACCTGCTTCATAGTTGCAGACATTTCTGAATGCGGTTAGGCATAGTCCTTACGAAATTGTCTAGATAATCCTCTCTGATAGTGTCCCATGCCTCTCTGATATCCTGTAAGGTCTACGGTGCGACAGGACGATTGCAAATTTCTCGTTTTAGCATGGACCATCCATTCAGAGTACAGTTGAGATCTGAACAATATAAGGCCATTCAAATCAAGTAGTTCTGTGCTCCACTAGGAAGGTGTTGAAAAGATTTTGACGATAGGGACGTGAATTGTCGTCCATCAGCGTGAATCCCTCTCCAATATGTTCACCAAATGGAACCACAACTCATGCAAGGATTTCATCGTGATATTTCACACCTGTCATCCTCTCGTGTATTGGCATAAGTGATTCCCTGGGGCTAAACATCCAAAACATGACTGCACCACCTTGACATGGGTGGTGGTCTATGATATTGTTGTTGAGGTTCTGCTCCTTGCCTCCGTACGCAAATATCAGTACTCTTAGCGTTTTATCAGAAAAGAGCATTATGTCCCACTGTTGCCTAGTCCACAAAGAGTGTCTACATGCCAGTGCAACCCGAGACCCTCTCCAAATCCTGTTTAAAGGAAGGCCCTTGAGCGGTCTTCTTGCGTTAGCTCCTGATCCTGGAGCCTATTCCCTATCGTTTGTGTTGACACCTGCTCACCTATAGTTCTTTGGAACTACTGCTGTAGACATCTAGCAATGGGTTCATAGTTTTTGTTTGCAGATGTGTGTGACGATCCTCAACCGATTCTGTCGCTAGAAACTTGTCCCATATTCTAGAGACAACGCTTGGACTCCGTGACATTCACTGCGACGTCCACCTGTTCCAGTGACTATACCGTAAAAAGACACTTTCCATTGCTGTATTCGAATATGGGTTCTCTAGTGGTCATCAGGAAGAGGATGGTGTGTGTGTGTGTGTGTGTGTGTGTGTGTGTGTGTGTGTGGCCACATATGGTTTGTGATCACAGAATAACAACATTTATTGATCAGCAGTAATACATTGTCTGCTGGTCCTCTGGGCGAGGTTTGCTTCCACTTGTACGAGGTGCATTGAAGTTCTAAGGCCTCCGATTTTTTTCTCCGGACTGGAAAGAGATAGAAACATGCGCATTGTTTTAAAATGAGGCCGCGTTCATTGTCAATATGTCCCAGAGATGGCAGCACCGTACGGCAGATGGAATTTTACCGCCAGCGGCGAGAATGAGAACTGGTTTAAATACTTAAAAAGGCGACGTTTTCCTTACTTGAACAGCGTGCAATCATTCGTTTTCTGAATTTGCGTGGTGTCAAACCAATTGAAATTCATCGACAGTTGAAGGAGACATGTGGTGATGGTGTTACGGTTGTGTCGAAAGTGCGTTCGTGGGTGCGGCAGTTTAATGAAGGCAGAACATAGTGTGACAACAAACCGAAACAACCTCGGGCTCGCACAAGCCGGTCTGACGACACGATCGAGGAAGTGGAGAGAATTGTTTTGGGGGATCGCTGAATGACTGTTGAACAGATCGGCTCCAGAGTTGGCATTTCTGTGGGTTCTGTGCACACAGTCCTGCATGACGACCTGAAAATGCGAAAAGTGTCATCCAGGTGGGTGCCACAAATGCTGATGGACGACCACACGGCTGCCCGTGTGGCACGTTGCCGAGCAATGTTGACGCGCAACGACAGCACGAATGGGACTTTCTTTTCGTCGGTTGTGACAATGGATGAGACATGGATGCCATTTTTCAATCCAGAAACAAAGCGCCAGTCAGCTCAATGGAAGCACACAGATTCACCACCAAAAAAATTTCTGGTAACCACCAGTGCTGAAAAAATGATGGTGTCCATGTTCTGGGACAGCGAGGGCGTAATCCTTACCCATTGCGTTCCAAAGGGCACTATGGTAACAGGTGCATCCTACGAAAATGTTTTGAAGAACAAATTCCTTCCTGCACTGCAACGAAAACGTCCGGGAAAGGCTGCGCATGTGCTGTTTCACCGAGACAACGCACCCGCACATCGAGCTAACGTTACGCAACAGTTTCTTCGTGACAACAACTTTGAAGTGATTCCTCATGCTCCCTACTCACCTGACTCCTAGTGACTTTTGGCTTTTTCCAACAATGAAAGACACTCTCCGTGGCCGCACATTCACCAGCCGTGCTGCTATTGCCTCAGCGATTTTCCAGTGGTCAAAACAGACTCCTAAAGAAGCCTTCGCCGCTGCCATGGAGTCATGGCGTCAGCGTTGTGACAAATGTGTACGTCTGCAGAGCGATTACGTCGAGAAGTAACGAGAGTTTCATCGATTTTGGGTGAGTAGTTAATTTGAAAAAAAATCGGAGGCCTTAGAACTTGAATGCACCTCGTAATACTCTTGGCAGTGACGAAGGGGGCTGACAGACGCTGACAAGTACGGCCATTGCTGCGACTGTAGGTGTACTGGCGTAACTGGAGTCCTCTGCCTCGGCAGCGTCGCTAAGGCCGTGCTGGGGCATACCACGGTTGGCTGGAACCACCTGTCGCAGGCCCCTTCTGTGCTCCTGGATGGGGAGTGTGGCAGTAGAAAAGGTCAGTGCCCTGTCTCGGCGACCATCCCCAGCTGTGGCTGTTTGGCGTCTGTGGCGGGGGTCCCCAGATCTGGCCCCGGTCGTGGTGTTTCTGGAGGTACTGTCCCGGCTCGGGGTGATGGCAACAGTGTGTTACCAAAGTGCACCCCAGGCAATGACTCCCATTACAGGGGGCTGTCTGCTGACAGCATATGAGGTGTCACTCTGGCGGCTCCAAAGTAATGACCTACGCTACAACGGAGATCAGTGTGATGTCTCTAATGACAGTGATGACTCCAAGACACCAAGCTAGGTGGTGCAGTGGTTTGCACACCGGACTCGCATTTGGGAAGACGACAGTTGAAATCTGCGTCTGGCCGTCCTGGTTCAAGTTTTCTGTGATTTCCCTTAGTCGCTTCTGGCAAATTCTGGGATGGCTCCTTTGAAAGGGCACGCCTGATTTCCTTCCCGATCCTTCCCTACTCTGAGCTCGTGCTCCATCTGTATTGACCTCCATGTCAACAGGACGTTGAACACTAATCTTATCCTCCTCACACCCTCTGACGATGGCTCATAATGACAAGCTGACTGCTGGTCCTTAAATATGGCTTTTGCCGCTGTTGTCTGCAGTTCTTCCTCCCCAGTAGGTCGGTGGAATATTCTGGTGTTGCTCTGCTGGCGAAACTGACCCGATTTCCGCCCTTGATGCTAATCCCCTGGTGTGCGGTGAGCTGCTTCTTGTCCCGTCCTCTGCTGCTCAGTGACACACTGTTCTCCTTCGTGTTGCTTAACTCGCCACTCCACTGACTCACTTGTCACAGTACTATACCACTGTGCAGCGCAACAGAATATAACATGCATACGACTTCTGGCCAATATTCCTTCATATTTTAAGAAACTTCATTACTGTTAATCTCCTACCTTCAACTAACTTAATCACTCTAGTAATTCGACCACCATATGGAATCTCTGTACGTTCTCGTCATCTAAACCATCATGAAGCACCACAGCTCTCGCAGTGAGACACAGCACAAGCATTGCAATGCTTACAAGTGGAATAGTTGCCACAGATTAGATTAGATTAGATTAATACTAGTTCCATGGATCATGAATACGATATTTCGTAATGATGTGGAACGAGTCGAATTTTCCAATACATGACATAATTAGGTTAATTTAACAACATACTTAAGTTAATATAACAACTTTATTTTTTTGTGTTTTTTTGTTTTTCTTTATTTTTTATTTTTATTTTTTTATTTTTTTAATATTTTTGTTTTCTTTTTTTTTCTTTTTTTTCTTAATTTATATCTAAAAATTCCTCTATGGAGTAGAAGGAGTTATCATTCAGAAATTCTTTTAATTTATTCTTAAATACTTGTTGGTTATCTGTCAGACTTTTGATACTATTTGGCAAGTGACCAAAGACTTTAGTGCCAGTATAATTCACCCCTTTCTGTGCCAAAGTTAGATTTAATCTTGAATAGTGAAGATCGTCCTTTCTCCTAGTATTGTAGTTATGCACACTGCTATTACTTTTGAATTGGATTTGGTTGTTAATAACAAATTTCATAAGAGAGTATATATACTGAGAAGCTACTGTGAATATCCCTAGATCCTTAAATAAATGTCTGCAGGATGATCTTGGGTGGACTCCAGCTATTATTCTGATTACACGCTTTTGTGCAATAAATACTTTATTCCTCACTGATGAATTACCCCAAAATATGATGCCATATGAAAGCAATGAGTGAAAATAGGCGTAGTAAGCTAATTTACTAAGATGTTTATCACCAAAATTTGCAATGACCCTTATTGCATAAGTAGCTGAACTCAAACGTTTCAGCAGATCATCAATGTGTTTCTTCCAATTTAATCTCTCATCAATGGACATACCTAAAAATTTGGAATATTCTACCTTAGCTATATGCTTCTGATGAAGGTCTATATTTATTAATGGCATCATACCATTCACTGTACGGAACTGTATGTACTGTGTCTTATCAAAATTCAGTGAGAGTCCGTTTACAAGGAACCACTTAGTAATTTTCTGAAAGACAGTATTGACAATTTCATCAGTTAATTCTTGTTTCTCAGGTGTGATTACTATACTTGTATCATCAGCAAAGAGAACTAACTTTGCCTCTTCATGAATATAGAATGGCAAGTCATTACTATATAATAAGAACAACAAAGGACCCAAGACTGACCCTTGTGGAACCCCATTCTTGATAGTTCCCCAGTTTGAGGAATGTTCTGATTTTTGCATGTTACGAGAACTACTTATTTCAACTTTCTGCACTCTTCCAGTATTAAACCATTTGTGCACTGTCCCACTCATGCTTGTCTAGCAGAATTTCATGATTTACACAATCAAAAGCCTTTGAGAGATCACAAAAAATCCCAATGGGTGGTGTTCGGTTATTCAGATCATTCAAAATTTGACTGGTGAAAGCATATATGGGATTTTCACAGACTTCACATACTGCCTCCCTCAAAGCAGAATCTAGGACTGTTGCCGCCAGAATTACTTTACAAATAAACCAGTGACAACATATTCATCGATCAAAACGTTCCTTATTAAAGTTCCAGCAAAACACAGCATTTGTTTAGACCACCCTATCTAGAGCAGCGTAGACATTGGTGGACAGGTTGCTCTCGTGTTGACTTGGTTCCAGACGCCGTTCAATACAGTTCTGCTCTGTCGTTTGGATGATGATGATGTTTGGTCTGTGGGGTGCTCAACTGCGCGGCTGTCAGCACCCGCAAAAATTCCCAACGTTTGCTCCAATCTCGCCAGTTTAATGAATTAGGATGAAATGATGACGACAACACAAACAATCTGTCGTTTGGCGAACAAAGCACGAGCTTATCGAGTAGCAGACCAGATCTGTGACTGCTTGCGGGACTGCCTTGCACACAGAAACCAACACGTTTCACGTCAGTCTGCAGGTTTCTCTGTGGCCATTGTCACTGAATTTAAAATCTCGTGGGTTGTCAGACCGCGTCATTGTTTCTTGTAAGCGATAGACGTTTCTAGCCCTGTGCTGCGAGGTTCTTCATAATCTTGTTGCGTCCACGTTGGTTGAACACTATCAAAGACCAGATTCACGTTCTCTGATAGAGGGGGAGTTTCCCCGCCCTTATGTTAGAGAAGTGAGATAACTGCGTAAAATCCGCAACGACTGAACTCAACGAAGAGTTTCCTTAGGACATCAAAGGAACTTAGAACCACTGGTGAAAAAGCTAGCTTACAACTATGGAGGGCTACGACATACCTTCCCCCTCGTTGGAAAAGAGCTGGTGAAGCTCTACCTCCAGGCCATGGCGGGGAATGGACATCTTGGAAGTCCCTGAACAGACTGATATCCGGAGTTGGAAGATCAAAAGTTAACTTGGCAAGATGGGGATACACTGGTCCAAATAACATTCGGTGTGACTGTTGAGAAGAACAGACAGTTCGGCACATGCTTCGGTGTCGATTGTGACCAGTCTCCTGTACAGAAGATGATCTTCAACAAGCAACAGAAAGTGGACTGGAAGTGGCCAGATTTTGGTCGAAAGTAATTTAATCATAACTGTGTAAAATATATGTGCATATATATTTCTGAAACGAAAATAATAATAATTGAGTAAAATTCCAGTGGCTACCAGTGGTGGGCCATTGTCATTGGACGGCGAGTGAAGTATTCCCGCGCTAATGCTGAAGAGGAAGTGGGGGTTTACCAGCTAAAATTGTTGTTGCCGTAGAAAGGAGCGAGATATTAAGCCATAATATGCTTGAGCGCCTGTCATTCATGCAAACAGTTTAATATATAATAATAGTATCTTCAAAAACAGATATATCTGTTAGACAACTGTTGCCACTTCAAAGAAGAAGAATTTTTCATTGTGTAGCTATATGACTCATTCTCTCTCTCTGTCTGTGTGTGTGTGTGTGTGTGTGTGTGTGTGTGTGTGTGATTTTGAGACAAAGAGAGAGAGAGAGAGAGAGAGAGAGAGAGAGAGAGAGAGAGAGTTGGGTGAAACACGACCTTGTTCTGTCAAGAATTGTACCATTGCCCCCTGTTTTATTGTTGAGATCCTAAATAGCCAAAAGTCTATTTGTCATTTTGTAGTTATCAATTTCCTGACGCTGTAGATGCATATTCCCCAAATGTTTTTGAAAAACTGCCTTTGAAGATTAGAAGATTTCTGAGCACTTTTGTGTTAGAAACACTATTAACTTATTAACTTACTAGCCAGTGGCTGAATGTGTAACGTAATACCATTCTGGGTACAGAATTGCTAGTATTGAGTATCTCAAAATTTCTATACTGAGTTTTTACTTTTATTTAAAGCTATATAAATAATAATATATATGTTCGTTTGTTCAAAATCGTGTATCTCCGAAACTTCTTGGCATATTGCTGTTAAATTTTGACACATTCTAATACAGACTTGTTTTAGGTACCTTTTGTTTAATATGTAATGTATAAGATATCTGTACTAGCGTTTACAGATTTTTTGTAACATTGTTTCCCAATTATTAAATTTATAAAACATAATACATTACACATATCAAAAAATAGGCATACAAAAACCCACACACATTCCAATTCAACGCTGCGTCAGAATTTCAAAGCATTTGTCAAAAACTTTCGGATATTTGCAGTTAGGAACATCTACTGTTTCTATCTATAACTGCTTACATGGATGTTCGTTTCCTCAAAACCTCAATAGTTCTAGATGTATTGCCCTGGAAATTTGACTCAACATTTTCGAATAGTCACACGTTCTTATATACCTACTGGAGCGCCATCTGGTATATGTGTAGTATATATGTAATAAAAGAAGACTTGCTATAAAAATATAAATGATGGTTTGTTCAAAACTGCTAATCTCCAAAAGTTCGTGACCAATTGCTTTGAAATTTTGACAATACATTAAATTCAAATGAAGGGCTGTTTTTAGTACCTAACTTCTTAATATATATATATATATATATATATATATATATATATAGGGATACCACTATTACCAAAATCTTAAAATGAATGGTTTTAAATTTGTACATGTTACTGTAATAAACATTAGGCATGTATAGACTATATACCCTTTAAAATATAAATATGCATATAAAATATACAATAGTGGAACGTTGTTAGCAAACAGCTTATTGGTTTATAATTAGAACACTACTACAGAATCTGAGTTTGCAATAACAATAAACAAGGCTCAGTTCTTTAAATACTGCTGTATAAAGAAGATAGACTGTGTGGAGAACATATCGATTGGTTGTATGGTGCCCTCTATATGAACTGTGTAATATATAACATTCAAAGGAAAGCAAAAAATACCCAATTTGCATTGGAATGACATAAAATAAAATGTAAGTAAAATTCTTTACATTACTGTCCGACTTATTTCCACATTTGCCAGTAAACATATAAAATATAGGAAAATTTCACAATTTACTTACAAGACACAAGGAGGCACATGCTACACGTAACCATTAGAACTGATCTGACTCACAAAGAGTGAACCTGGAAATTCTTATATTTTCTATTTTTACTGGCAAGTGTGGAAATAAGTCAGACAGAAATGTAACAAAAATTACTTATGCTTTATTTTATGTTATTCCAATGCAAATTGGAAATTTTTCACTACATTAGTATTCAAAGAACTGTGACTGACGCCCGAACAACAGGGAAATGACATGTATCGAGACTAGAAAATAGTGTTATATAATCTAGTGTAAAAGCCATATAGGTTATGCCATGAGTTGTAACTTCTTATAGCATAGCCTGACCATGTACTTCTTGTATTTTAGCATTGATAATGGCTGGGCAGTAGCCGAAATCTGGATTTTTCCAGATTAAACCTACAAAAAAGGACGGCTGATTGCTGTGCTCTATAATTTATAAATAATATCACAGTGGCTGAGTGCACCAACTTTCCTAATGGAAGGTAACGTGACAATGTTTGTTAATTAACATTTCCATTTGTTAATAAACATGCACTTTAAATCACAGTTAAAAAACGTTGCTACTAGCGAATTCACAGTGGGCTCAGCCTCGGAGTACTACTCAAATAAGGCTAAAACTGCTGTGCACTAGACAGCGAACAAAAATCTTCTAACTTCAAAGATCATTTTTCGTCTATTCTTGAGAATTTCATTGTGTTGTACTAAGAATTCCGTGTGAGAGTACTAGCCATCAAATGTTGTAACCACGAAGATAGTCGAAGAGGGCGAGTCCTAGACAGCAGATGCGATTTTTTTTTTTTTTTTCATCAGCCTACTGACTGATTTGATGCGGCCCGCCACGAATTCCTTTCCTGTGCTAACCTCTTCATCTCAGAGTAGCACTTGCAACCTCCGTCCTCAATTATTTGCTTTACGTATTCCAATCTCTGTCTTCCTCTACAGTTTTTCCCCTCTACAGCTCCCTCTAGTACCATGGAAGTCATCCCCTCATGTCTTAGCAGATGTCATATCATCCTGTCCCTTCTCCTTATCAGTGTTTTCCACATATTCCTTTCAAAATGGTTCAAATGGCTCTGAGCACTATGCGACTTAACTTCTGAGGTCATCAGTCGCCTAGAACTTAGAACTAATTAAACCTAACTAACCTAAGGACATCACACACATCCATGCCCGAGGCAGGATTCGAACCTGCGACCGTAGCGGTCACGCGGTTCCAGACTGAAGCGCCTTTAACCGCACGGCCACACCGGCCGGCTCATATTCCTTTCCTCTCCGATTGTGCGTAGAACCTCCTCATTCCTTACCTTATCAGTCCACCTAATTTTCAACATTCGTCTATAGCACCACATCTCAAACGCTTCGATTCTCTTCTGTTCCGGTTTTCCCACAGTCCATGTTTCACTACCATACAATGCTGTACTCCAGACGTACATCCTCAGAAATTTCTTCCTCAAATTAAGGCCGGTATTTGATATTAGTAGACTTCTCTTGGCCAGAAATGCCTTTTTTGCCATAGCGAGTCTGCTTTTGATGTCCTCCTTGCTGCGACCGTCATTGGTTATTTTCCTGCCTAGGTAGCAGAATTCCTTAACTTCATTGACTTCGTGACCATCAATCCTGATGTTAAGTATCTCGCTGTTCTCATTTCTACTACTTCTCATTACCTTCGTCTTTCTCCGATTTACTCTCAAACCGTACTGTGTACTCATTAGACTGTTCATTCCGTTCAGCAGATCATTTAATTCTTCTTGCGTTATATCAATTGGAAATTCTCTGATGCCACACCACAGCAGGAGATACCAATTTCGACCCACGAAACTTGCTGAAAGGTATCTAATTCTATTGTTTCATAATATACTGTATAGACAGTTACATTCCCCATAAAAGCGGTGAGTGTTGTGTAATTCGCTTCATGCACCAAATCAAAAAAATCGTTAAATGGATACTGAGGACATTTTTTTTTCATTTTCAGGTAAATGATGATGCGATCGCCGTCTTTCTAGCTGCGCCATATCTTGTGGTAAGTGTGGCTCTATTGCTCGCGCGTGCGTTGTTTCGTGGAGACATACACACGCACTGTGTTTGTTACAGTTGTTCCTGACTACAGTACATCTACATCTACATTGATACTCCGCAAGCCACCCAACGGTGTGTGGCGGAGGGCACTTTACGTGCCACTGTCATTGCCTCCCTTTCCTGTTCAGTCGCGTATGCGTCGCGGGAAGAACGACTGTCTGAAAGCCTCCGTGCGCGCTCTAATCTCTCTAATTTTACATTCGTGATCTCCTCGGGAGGTATAAGTAGGGGGAAGCAATATATTCGATACCTCATCCAGAAACGCACCCTCCCGAAACCTGGCTAGCAAGCTACACCGCGATGCAGAGCGCCTCTCTTGCAGAGTCTGCCACTTGAGTTTATTAAACACCTCCGTAACGCTATCACGGTTACCAAATAGGCCTGTGACGAAACGCGCCGCTCTTCTTTGGATCATCTCTATCTCCTCCGTCAGACCGATCTGGTACGGATCCCACACTGATGAGCAATACTCAAGTATAGGTCGAACGAGTGTTTTGTAAGCCACCTCGTGTCGTGTTATCAGCACAAATCTCTTCTACCAAAAATGATTGTCAAGTACGAAGCAGAGGAAATCATGCCACAACTTAAGCGCTATTTAATTTTTTTTTTATCCATAGTTGTTTAGTGAGCTTACCACCATATAATGTGGTGTCACCGCCAGACACCACACTTGCTAGGTGGTAGCCTTTAAATCAGCCGCGGTCCGCTAGTATACGTCTGACCCGCGTGTCGCCACTGTCAGTGATTGCAGACCGAGCGCCGCCACACGGCAGGTCTAGAGAGACTTCCTAGCACTCGCCCCAGTTGTACAGCCGACTTTGCTAGCGATGGTTCACTGACAAATTACGCTCTCATTTGCCGAGATGATAGTTAGCATAGCCTTCAGCTACATCATTTGCTACGACCTAGCAAGGCGCCATTACCAGTTACTATTGATGCTGTAAAACATGTACCGTCAAGAGCGATGTTCACCAATTACGGATTAAAGTCAAGTATTCCAGCAGCTACGTACGTTTTTTGTTAGTCTCATTTCCTTGACCTGTTCCAGACCTCACGCCAGCCTGCGTGAGCTAAAACGCGTGCCTTTCGGCTTCCTCTCATAGTGGGTTGGCTGTCTTGCCAGTCCACAACATATAACATAAATGATAATTAAAACAATCAGGCCACATAGTGAATGATAAAAGATCGGTATACTACACCGTGCTAACTTGCAACAAATAGTACGATTCTTGTAGAGTGCCGAGGGGAGAATAAGGCAGTAACAGTACAATTACACTCATTTATTCTGAAATGAAAATGCTTCGTGCTTTGACTTGTATAAGGTAACAAATATTCACTATGATTTTCTAAAGTTAATGTAAAATTATTAACCGCCAACTATCTTAATAGTCTTTTTTTTAATTTTCAAATAAAACTGTGCATCTGCTTTGGTTCCACAACAGCATCTCTGAATGAGTTCTGCTGCTCACTGTGTATTCTCCGTATGTTAGTACATTGTCAGCTAATTAATCACTACTAAACACCATTGTTTACATAACTAATATCTACAAGTTAATGACGCTACGACGCCAAATGTATTAGGAGCAGCCGGCCGGAGTGGCCGTGCAGTTATAGGCGCTTCAGTTTCGAACCGCGTGACCGCTACGGTTGCGGGTTCGAATCCTGCCTCGGGCATGGATGTGTGTGATGTCCTTAGGTTAGTTAGGTTTAAGTAGTTGTAAGTTCTAGGGGACTGATGACCACAGAAGTTAAGTCCCATAGTGCTCAGAGCCATTTGAACTATTTGAACCATTTTTGTATTAGGAGCAGCATAAATAAATGAACTTCAGCTTGTGTCCCACAACGACTCAATTACGCAGATTTTGTTTCTACTGTACTTCATTAAAGTGAAATACATTTATGCCACGAAACGTCTTGCCAGACATAGGAAATAATCCAGAATGAGATTTTCACTCTGCAGCGGAGTGTGCCCTGATTTTGAAACTTCCTGGCAGATTAAAACAGTGTGCCGGACAGAGACTCGAACTCGGGAGCTTTGCCTTTCGCGGGCAAGTGCTCTACCAACTGAGCTACCCAAGCACGAGTCACGACTACTGCCAGTATCTCGTCTCCTACCTTCCAAACGCCTGGAAACATCCCCCAGGCTGTCGCTAAGCCATGTCTCCTCAGTATCCTTTCTTTCAGGAGTGCTACTTTTGCAAGGTTCGCAGGAGATCTTCTGTAAAGTTTGGAAGGTAGGAGACGAGGTACTGGCAGAAGTAAAGCTGTGAGGACGGGGCGTGAGTCGTGCTTTGGAAGCTCAGTTGGTAGAGCACTTGCCCGCGAAAGGCAAAGGTCCCGAGTTCGAGTCTCGGTACGGCACACAGTTTTAATCTGCCAGGAAGTTTCATATCAGCGCACACTCCGTTGCAGAGTGAAAATCTCATTCTGGAAACATCCCCCAGGCTGAGGCTAAGCCATGTCTCCGCAGTATCCTTTCTTTCAGGAGTGCTACTTTTGCAAGGTTCGCAGGAGAGCTTCTGTAAAGTTTGGAAGGTAGGAGACGAGATACTGGCAGAAGTAAAGCTGTGAAGACGGGGCGTGAGTCGTGCTTTGGAAGCTCAGTTGGTAGAGCACTTACCCGCGAAAGGCAAAGGTCCTGAGTTCGAGTCTCGGTCCAGCACAAAGTTTTAATCTGCGAGGATGTTTCTCAGCAAATTATTATTGGTAAATAGGGCGTCATCACCTAACAAAGTACATGTGAGCCGTGTTGCGGCTTGCATTGGTGCCATTAGTAGATTGGCATCGTGTAATACGAGGTGCATTCAAGTTCTAAGGCCTCCGATTTTTTTTCTAATTAACTACTCACCCGAAATCGATGACACTCGCGTTACTTCTCGACGTTATCGCCCTGCAGACGTACACATTTTTTACATCGCTGACGCCATGATTCCATGGTAGCGGCGAAGACTTCTTTAGGAGTCTGTTTTGGCCACTGGAAAATCGCTGAGGCAATAGCAGCAGGGCTGGTGAATGTGCGGCCACGGAGAGTGTCTTTCATTGTTGGAAAAAGCCAAAAGTCACCTGGAGCCAGGCCAGGTGAGTAGGGAGCATGAGGAATCACTTCAAAGTTGTTATCACGAAGAAACTGTTGCGTAACGTTAGCTCGATGTGCGGGTGCGTTGTCTCGGTGAAACAGCACACGCGCAGCCCTTCCCGGACGTTTTTGTTGCAGTGCAGGAAGGAATGTTTTCTTCAAAACATTTTCGTAGGATGCACCTGTTACCGTAGTGCCCTTTGAAACGCAATGGGTAAGGATTACGCCCTCGCTGTCCCAGAACACGGACACCATCATTTTTTCAGCACTAGCAGTTACCCGAAATTTTTTTGGTGGCGGTGAATCTGTGTGCTTCCATTGAGCTGACTGGCGCTTTGTTTCTGGATTGAAAAATGGCGTCCACGTGTCATCCATTGTCACAACCGACGAAAAGAAAGTCCCATTCGTGCCGTCACTGCACGTCAACATGCCACACGGGCAGCCATGTGGTCGTCCGTCAGCATTCGTGGCACCCACCTAGATGACACTTTTCGCATTTTCAGGTCGTCATGCAGGACTGTGTGCACAGAACCCACAGAAATGCCAACTCTGGAGCCGATCTGTTCAACAGTCATTCGGCGATCCCCCAAAACAATTCTCTCCACTTTCTCGATCGTGTCATCTGACCGGATTGTGCGAGCCCGAGGTTGTTTCGGTTTGTTGTCACACGATGTTCTGCCTTCATTAAACTGCCGCACCCACGAACGCACTTTTGACACATCCATAACTCCATCACCACATGTCTCCTTCAACTGTCGATGAATTTCAATTGGTTTCACACGACGCAAATTCAGAAAACGAATGATTGCACGCTGTTCAAGTAAGGAAAATGTCGCCATTTTAAGTATTTAAAACAGTTCTCATTCTCGCCGCTGGCGGTAAAATTCCATCTGCCATACGGTGCTGTCATCTATGGGATGTATTGACAATGAAGGCGGCCTCATTTTAAAACAATGCGCATGTTTCTATCTCTTTCCAGCCCGGAGACAAAAAATCGGAGGCCTTAAACCTTGAATGCACCGCGTAGGGATAGTGGTGTCTCGTTTTCTTCTTGTGTTTACTGGCGCCACTACATTTGCTAGCGTTGTCTGTCCGCAAGTGGTAGCAGCAGCGGTTATTGGTACCTAGTACATTGTGGTACTATCTTTGGAAGGACGTCAGGTGTTTCCCGGGTCGGAGTGTGTCGGGGAGTTCGGTTGACACGGAACAGCCATGAGGTCCGGCAGTGCGAGGACTGCTGGCGGCACACAGGCACTGCTGGACCGAGGGGCTGTAGTTACGAGGGTAAGAACCTCGTTGTCCACCGGACGCAGGACGTTTGAGTTGAGTGAACACTAACCCAGTAGTGAAACATCCACTATTTTGAGATCACGACATTTGTTCGCGCGTTGCTGGTCCCAGGGTCGCAGAGACGAAAAGCAACGAGTAGAGTGTTTGGAGTTGGCGAAATTAATTAGCCGTCCTCCACTTCTTACTATTAATCATTGTTATATTTTGACTAAAGTTCAGTCTTGATCACGTCATGTATGTTTTGATGATACAGGTAACCGGTTTCGGTTCTTTCTACAAAACCATCATCAGACCCATGGCTCCCTTAGGATGGTAGGCGGAGCTTTCCTCGCTGCGTAGCAGCCTACCATCCTAAGGGAGCCATGGGTCTGATGATGGTTTTGTTGAAAGAACCGAAACCGGTTACCTGTATAACACGCAGCGAGGAGAGCTCCGCCTACCATCCTAAGGGAGCCATGGGTCTGATGATGGTTTTCTTGAAAGAACCGAAATCGGTTACCTGTATCACACGCAGCGAGGAGAGCTCCGCCTACCATCCTAAGGGAGCCATGGGTCTGATGATGGTTTTGTAGAAAGAACCGAAACCGGTTACCTGTATAACACGCAGCGAGGAGAGCTCCGCCTACCATCCTAAGGGAGCCATGGGTCTGATGATGGTTTTGTAGAAAGAACCGAAACCGGTTACCTGTATCACACGCAGCGAGGAGAGCTCCGCCTACCATCCTAAGGGAGCCATGGGTCTGATGATGGTTTTGTAGAAAGAACCGAAACCGGTTACCTGTATAACACGCAGCGAGGAGAGCTCCGCCTACCATCCTAAGGGAGCCATGGGTCTGATGATGGTTTTCTTGAAAGAACCGAAATCGGTTACCTGTATCACACGCAGCGAGGAGAGCTCCGCCTACCATCCTAAGGGAGCCATGGGTCTGATGATGGTTTTGTAGAAAGAACCGAAACCGGTTACCTGTATAACACGCAGCGAGGAGAGCTCCGCCTACCATCCTAAGGGAGCCATGGGTCTGATGATGGTTTTGTAGAAAGAACCGAAACCGGTTACCTGTATCACACGCAGCGAGGAGAGCTCCGCCTACCATCCTAAGGGAGCCATGGGTCTGATGATGGTTTTGTAGAAAGAACCGAAACCGGTTACCTGTATCACACGCAGCGAGGAGAGCTCCGCCTACCATCCTAAGGGAGCCATGGGTCTGATGATGGTTTTGTTGAAAGAACCGAAATCGGTTACCTGTATCACACGCAGCGAGGAGAGCTCCGCCTACCATCCTAAGGGAGCCATGGGTCTGATGATGGTTTTGTAGAAAGAACCGAAACCGGTTACCTGTATCACACGCAGCGAGGAGAGCTCCGCCTACCATCCTAAGGGAGCCATGGGTCTGATGATGGTTTTGTAGAAAGAACCGAAACCGGTTACCTGTATCACACGCAGCGAGGAGAGCTCCGCCTACCATCCTAAGGGAGCCATGGGTCTGATGATGGTTTTGTAGAAAGAACCGAAACCGGTTACCTGTATCACACGCAGCGAGGAGAGCTCCGCCTACCATCCTAAGGGAGCCATGGGTCTGATGATGGTTTTGTAGAAAGAACCGAAACCGGTTACCTGTATCACACGCAGCGAGGAGAGCTCCGCCTACCATCCTAAGGGAGCCATGGGTCTGATGATGGTTTTGTAGAAAGAACCGAAACCGGTTACCTGTATCATCAAAACATACATGACGTGATCAAGACTGAACTTTAGTCAAAATATAACAATTAATTGATCACTGCTTTCCAAAAATGTTTACCAAAATTGTATTAATCATTGAATTCCTTGTGTTTTAATTGGTGAAATTCAACCAGTGGTATTTTTCTGCCTACTGGCACCTAATGCCCCAGTTAGCTGCCCTGGATGTTAGTGTATTTTCGCCACTGTTTGGTAAGGCGTGTAGTTCGACAGCCTCCTTGATTGTGGTTCGGATATTTGGTTTCTTGTGGACTACTTTGGTTGTAGTGGTTCCTTCTGCTTCTGGATGTTCTAAACACTGGACTCTGAAGACACAGTTCCGCCTTGCCTGGGTTACTCCATTGTTGTATTGGTTATCAGACGTTAGGTGTGTTCGGCTGCGTTTAAGCGGTCACTAGTTTGAGTTGCCATCTGGTTAGGTCAATGCAGCTCTTGGCTGCCTGTTTATGTGTTTACGAAGTTGAGCGACTTTCCCAGATCGATCCTGGGAGCACTGTCTCAGGCCCACTTCTTTTTTGATTTGGTCAGAGTGTGATAATTGTTTTCTTTTTTTTTAATTTTAATTATGAATTATTACTGTTTGGGCCTTCAGCCAACAAGAGGTTGAATTTCATGTTAATAAGGCGTTCAGCTGTGAGTGTAACTTGTCTTAAGAAATTTTAATTAGACCAAATATCTTATCAGTGAACTGTTGATGATTGTTGTGTAAATATCTCTCAAACAAGTTTAATTGCTTCTCAGAAATTTGCTATCCAGGCCTTTAGCCGTCCAACTGTTTTTTGAGTAGCGTTTACGCTTCCCACGCCCGGGTTCCCGGGTTCGATTCCCCGCGGGGTCAGGGATTTTCTCTGCCTCGTGATGGCTGGGTGTTGTGTGCTGTCCTTAGGTTAGTTAGGTTTAAGTACTTCTAAGTTCTAGGGGACTGATGACCATAGATGTTCAGTCCCATAGTGCTCAGAGCCATTTTTTTTGTTTTTTGAGTTATTACTATGGGGCTTTCAGCTGACAAATAATTTCAATTTCTTGTTAATAAGGCCTTCAGCCATGAACGCAATTGGTTATAAGAATTTTTTTATTAGATAGTGTCTCTTAATAGTGAAATTTTCATGATTGTCTTTTTCAGCCGGCCGAAGTGGCCGTGCGGTTAAAGGCGCTGCAGTCTGGAACCGCAAGACCGCTACGGTCGCAGGTTCGAATCCTGCCTCGGGCATGGATGTGTGTGATGTCCTTAGGTTAGTTAGGTTTAACTAGTTCTAAGTTCTAGGGGACTAATGACCTCAGCAGTTGAGTCCCATAGTGCTCAGAGCCATTTGAACCATTTGTCTTTTTCAAAATATTTTAGTATGTCTTGGAGAACTGGTTCTTATGAATTTGCTATCCAGGACTTCAGCTGTCAAATTGTTTTTTGAGTTACTACTTTGGGGCCTTCAGCCGACAAATAATTTGAATTTCTGGTCAATAACGCCTTCAGCTGCGAGTGCAACTTGCTTTACACATTGTGTCTTAACAGTCAAATTGAATAATTGTTCCTTATTGTCAACTTTATTTGCATTTGTTTCCAAACAAAGTGTACATAATTTTTTAAAAAAACCTGAGCAACCAACGGTAACTGATTACGGCCTCGTCCACACCGAATCCTGCCCTCCCCAAGACCAGGTCTTAACATAATACATCTGGAGTACACTGTGTAAATGCCCACGTACAGAAGTCAACGTCCGCCCCCGGTAGCTGAGGGGTCAGCGCGACAGAATGTCTGGGTTCGATTCCCGGCTGGGTCGGAGATTTTCTCCGCTCAGGGACTGGGTGTTGTGTTGTCCTAGTCATCATCATTTCCTCCCTATCTACGCCGAAGTGGCGCAAAATCTAAAGACTTGCACCCGGCGAACGGTCTACCCGACGGGAGGCCCCAGTCACATGACATTTACGTTTTTATTTACAGAAGTAAACACGATTCTCACTGCAGTTTCCACGCAGCTCTTCATGCACCGAGAGGGATAGGGATGGAACCCGCGCGGCGATGGAGAATGCATAGGACCCTTGCCCGACTCATGCCGCGATTGCGCGGGAGCTAACGTGCGAATCAACTGCAACAACAGCAACAACATCAATTTAACCCTCTTCTGTCGTCACTTGTTTCCGTCTATTATGTTGTCTATGTGTTACATTACCATTGTCACGTAACTGATTGAAGAGGCTGATCAATAACTGCTGGTATGGTTGATGTGTGTTGGGGTACCTTGCTGCATACATCGTACATGAACGAACTGCACTCTTCCTGCACTCTCCTTACACCATGAGCAAGTCGGCTTTTTCTGCATCCCTCACGACCTACTGCTTCGGCTTTCACACACTATCTGACTAGCAAGTCGCAATACACTCAAGGAACAGAGAAGCACAGTGTACGCAAACATAACATACAGGGTGTTTCAAAAATGACCGGTATATTTGAAACGGCAATAAAAACTAAACGAGCAGCGATAGAAATACACCGTTTGTTGCAACAGTACATTTTCAGGCAGACAAACTTTCGAAATTACAGTAGTTATAATTTTCAACAACAGATGGCGCTGCGGTCTGGGAAACTCTATAGTACGATATTTTCCACATATCCACCATGCGTAGCAATAATATGGCGTAGTCTCTGAATGAAATTACCCGAAACCTTTGACAACGTGTCTGGCGGAATGGCTTCACATGCAGATGAGATGTACTGCTTCAGCTGTTCAATTGTTTCTGGATTCTGGCGGTACACCTGGTCTTTCAAGTGTCCCCACAGAAAGAAGTCACAGGGGTTCATGTCTGGCGAATAGGGAGGCCAATCCACGCCGCCTCCTGTATGTTTCGGATAGCCCAAAGCAATCACACGATCATCGAAATATTCATTCAGGAAATTAAAGACGTCGGCCGTGCGATGTGGCCGGGCACCATCTTGCATAAACCACGAGGTGTTCGCAGTGTCGTCTAAGGCAGTTTGTACCGCCACAAATTCACGAAGAATGTCCAGATAGCGTGATGCAGTAATCGTTTCGGATCTGAAAAATGGGCCAATGATTCCTTTGGAAGAAATGGCGGCCCAGACCAGTACTTTTTGAGGATGCAGGGACGATGGGAAAGCAACATGGGGCTTTTTGGTTCCCCATATGCGCCAGTTCTGTTTATTGACGAAGCCGTCCAGGTAAAAATAAGTTTCGTCAGTAAACCAAATGCTGCCCACATGCATATCGCCGTCATCAATCCTGTGCACTATATCGTTAGCGAATGTCTCTCGTGCAGTAATGGTAGCGGCGCTGAGGGGTTGCTGCGTTTCAATTTTGTGTGGATAGAGGTGTAAACTCTGGCGCATGAGACGATACGTGGACGTTGGCGTCATTTGGACCGCAGCTGCAACACGGCGAACGGAAACCCGAGGCCGCTGTTGGATCACCTGCTGCACTAGCTGCGCGTTGCCCTCTGTGGTTGCCGTATGCGGTCGCCCTACCTTTCCAGCACGTTCATCCATCACGTTCCCAGTCCGTTGAAATTTTTCAAACAGATCCTTTATTGTATCGCTTTTCGGTCCTTTGGTTACATTAAACCTCCGTTGAAAACTTCGTCTTGTTGCAACAACACTGTGTTCTAGGCGGTGGAATTCCAACACCAGAAAAATCCTCTGTTCCAAGGAATAAACCATGTTGTCCACAGCACACTTGCACGTTGTGAACAGCACACGCTTACAGCAGAAAGACGACATACAGAATGGCGCACCCACAGACTGCGTTGTCTTCTATATCTTTCACATCACTTGCAGCGCCATCTGTTGTTGAAAATTGTAACTACTGTAATTTCGAAAGTTTGTCTGCCTGAAAATGTACTGTTGTCGCAAGCATATTGCAACAAACGGTGTATTTCTATCGCTGCTCGTTTAGTTTTTATTGCCGTTTCAAATATACCGGTCATTTTTGAAACACCCTGTAGTGGCTGGTCGCTGGATTGGGAGGGGAGATATTGTTCCATAGCCTGCGAGGTCACCCGACCTGAATGACCTTGATATTTCCTATAAAAACTCTAAACTCCACCCGAACAGGCCATGAGAGACGAAAGATCCGTACCCAAAGAGTGGAAAGTTGCACAGGTCACACCAATTTTCAAGAAATATACTAGGAGTAATCCACTAAATTACAGGCACATATCGTTAACGTCGGTATGCAGCAGGATTTTGGAACATACATTGCGTTCGAACATTATGAATTACCTCGAAGAAAACGGTCTGTTGACACACAGTCAACATGGGTGTAGAAAACATCGTTCCTGTGAAACACAACTATCTCTTTATTCGCATAAAGTGCTGAGTGCTATTGACAAGGGATTTCAGATCGATTCCGTATTCCTGGATTTCCGGAAGGCTTTTGACACTGTACCACACAAGCGGCCCGTAGTGAAATTGCGTGCTTATGGAATATCGTCTCAGTTATGTGACTGGATTTGTGATTTCCTGTCACAGAGGTCACAATTCGTAGTAACTGTCAGAAAGTCATCGAGTAAAACAGAAGTGGTTTCTGGCGTTCCTCAAAGTAGTCTTATAGGCCCTCTGGTGTTCCTTACCTATATAAATCATTTGGGAGAGAATCTGAGCAGCCGTCTTCGGTTGTTCGCAGATGACGCTGTCGTTTCTCGACTAATAAAGTCATCAGAAGGTCAAAAACAAACTGCAAAACGATTTAGAAAAGATATCTGTATGGTGCTAAAAGTGGCAGTTGACCCTAAATAACGAAAACTGTGAGGTCATTCGTATGAGTGCTAAAAGGAACTCAAACTTCGGTTACACGATTAATGTAAAACCCGTAAATTCAATTAATACCTAGGTATTACAATTACGAACAACTTAAATTGGAAGGAAAACACTGAAAATGTTGTGGGGAAGGCGAACCAAAGACGGCGTTTTATTGGCAGGACACTTAGAAAATGTAACAGACCTACTAAGGAGACTGCCTACGCTACGCTTGTCCGTCCTCTTTTAGAATACTGCTGCGCGGTGTGGGATCCTTACCAGACAGGACTGACGGAGTACATCGAAAAAGTGCAAAGAAGGGCAGCACGTTTTGTACTATCGCGAAATGTGGGAGAGAGTGCCACAGAAATGATACAGGATTTGGGCTGGGCATCATTAAAAGAAAGGAGTTTCTCGTTGCGACGGAATCTTCTCACGAAATTTCGATCACAAACTTTCTCCTCCGAATGCGAAAATATTTTTTTGACACGGACCTGCATAGGGAGAAACGATCACCACGATAAAATAAGGTGAATCAGATCTCGCACGGAAAGATATAGGTGTTCGTTCTTTCCCCGCGCTATGCGAGATTGCAATAATAGTGAATTGTGAAGGCCGTTCGATGAACCCTCTGCCAGGCACTTATATGTGATTTTCACAGTATCCATGTAGATGTAGATGTATGTAGATATAGAACAGTATTTCCAGTGTATGTGTCAACCACTTTTGCCATGAACGGATACTCTATTAACAATACATCGAGCCGTGTGCTGTGTAGCGCGAATGAGATGGCTTCCAACACTCGGTCCTTCCGCATTCGTCCGGTGTTAGATGTTGACGACCCATCAGATTGGGGCAGTCCACCAGAGTTACCGTTTCTCACACCAGTACCAGAAAACCAGTACAGAAAGTATGAAAAAGGCTTTACAGTCTCAAAATGTTACGCGAATCAAGTTATTAACTTTGCCTTCGTTATTACTTGATTTATCAGCAGGTTTATTGAAGAAGAACTGCCGTTTGCTTCTCTCTCTGTATACAATTCGTGTGGGTCTAAAGCCAGACGTCGCAAATTAATTTCTTACCAGTGTAGACGCAGGCACGGGAGAAATTATTAAACGGAGCGACTATGTCCACTGAAATTTGTTTCAGCACACACACACCCATGTTTGGCGATCTCACCAGACCGATTAATTAAACGCGATGACGCCTGGTTTCATATTGAAAAATTTGTACACTCGGAAAGGCGGTGCTGTTCTGTCAAAACGAATTATTCAAGCGAGCAAGGACAGAGACGCACAGAGCGAAATTGACACACAGAGGGAGTATGACTAATTGCAACGTAATCGAGGATTGGCTTTTTTATAGTTAGCTTTTTTCCTTCCATTCTTTTGATTCCAATTAATAACTAGAATTTGTTTCGGGACTACGTGACACAAAAGAGTTTGACGTGGAGACAAAATTGTATTACTTTTGAAATGAAATTAGTTGCGATGTTAATAAACAATTTTTTCGTATCGATTCCCACGCGAAACGAAATTATCTGGATCAAGACTAGCGAAAAAAATTACGAGCCGTCTCTATTAGACTACTATACTGTTTCTTATCGCAGACGTGATTCAGGGTGACAAGTATTTAACTATATGAAAAAAAAGTAAATTAGTTACGAACTACGGTGTGGAAACACTTTATTCAGCATGTAAGCGTCACTACATATATTCGGATATAGGTTATGACACGTTCCATATGCCTGCCATCATTGGGGATGATGTGGCGGAGACGAATAGCGAAATTCTGCATGACCCACTGCAGTGCCGGAACATCAATGCTGTCGACCACCTCCTGAACGGCTGGTTTCAGCTCAGCAGTGGTTTTGGGGTTATTGCTGTACACCTTGTCTTTAATATAGGCACGCAAAAAGGAGTCGCATGTGTTCAGATCCGGAGAATATGTCGGCCAATCGAGGCCCATGTCAGTGGCTTCTGGATACCCCAGAGCCAGAATGCGGATCCCAACGTGCTCCACCAGGACATCAAACACTCTCTGCTTCGATAGGGTCGACCTCCGTCTTTCATGAACCACATCTTGTTGCGATCAGGGGATAATGGTGAAACGTCCCCTTAGAAATATTTATGAATAATTGTGCTGATAAACCTCTACGTTATTTGATTTTCAAACAGCTGAGCAAAACTGAACGTACTCAGACATTACTCTCATTACTTATTCTGATCAACACTAAACTGACATACAATATTTTTTAGCGCACCGCAATCTGACTTTCAAAAATCCCTACAAAAGAATGGCCCTGACTAACAATCACCTATGTTGTTGTTGTGGTCTTCAGTCCTGAGACTGGTTTGATGCAGCTCTCCATGCTACTCTATCCTGTGCAAGCTTCTTCATCTCCCAGTACCTACTGCAACCTACATCCTTCTGAATCTGCTTAGTGTATTCATCTCTTGTTCTCCCTCTACGATTTTTACCCTCCATGCTCTCCTCCAATGCTAAATTTGTGATCCCTTGATGCCTCAAAACATGTCCTACCAACCGATCCCTTCTTCTAGTCAACTTGTGCCACAAACTTCTTTTCTCCCCAATCCTATTCAATACCTCCTCATTAGTTACGTGATCTACCCACCTTATCTTCAGCATTCTTCTGAAGCACCACATTTCGAAAGCTTCTATTCTCTTCTTGTCCAAACTAGTTATCGTCCATGTTTCACTTCCATACATGGCTACACTCCATACAAATACTTTCAGAAACGACTTCCTGACACCTAAATCTATACTCGATGTTAACAAATTTCTCTTCTTCAGAAACGCTTTCCTTGCCATTGCCAGTCTACATTTTATATCCTCTCTACTTCGACCATCGTCAGTTATTTTACTCCCTAAATAGCAAAACTCCTTTACTACTTTGTCTCATTTCCTAATCTAATTCCCTCAGCATCACCCGATTTAATTTGACTACATTCCATTATCCTCGTTTTGTTTTTGTTGATGTTCATCTTATATCCTCCTTTCAAGACACTGCCCATTCCGTTCATCTGCTCTTCCAAGTCCTTTGCTGTCTCTGACAGAATTACAATGTCATCGGCGAACCTCAAAGTTTTTACTCCTACTCCATGAATTTTAATACCTACTCCGAATATTTCTTTTGTTTTCTTTACTGCTTGCTCAATATACAGATCGAATAACATCGGGGAGAGGCTACAACCCTGTCTCACTCCTTTCCCAACCACTGCTTCCCTTTCATGCCCCTCGACTCTTATAACTGCCATCAGGTTTCTGTACAAATTGTAAATAGCCTTTCGCTCCCTGTATTTTACCCCTGCCACTTTCAGAATTTGAAAGAGAGTATTCCTGTTAACATTGTCAAAAGCTTTCTCTAAGTCTACAAATGCTAGAAAAGTAGGTTTGCCTTTTCTTAATCTTTCTTCTAAGATAAGTCGTAAGGTTAGTATTGCCTCACATGTTCCAACAGTTCTACGGAATCCAAACTGATCTTCCCCGAGGTCCGCTTCTACCAGTTTTTCCATTCGTCTGTAAATAATTCGCGTTAGTATTTTGCAGCTGTGACTTATGAAACTGATAGTTCGGTAATGTTCACATCTGTCAACGCCTGCTTTCTTTGGGATTGGAATTATTATATTTTTCTTGTAGTCTGAGGGAATTTCGCCTGTCACATACATCTTGCTCACCAGATGGTAGAGTTTTGTCAGGACTGGCTCTCCCAAGGCCATCAGTAGTTCTAATGGAATGTTATCTATTCCCGGGGCCTTGTTTCGACTCAGGTCTTTCAGTGCTCTGTCAAACTCTTCACGCAGTATCTTATCTCCCATTTCGTCTTCATCTACATCCTCTTCCACTTCCATAATATTGTCCTCAAGTACATCGCCCTTGTATAAACCCTCTATATACTCCTTCCACCTTTCTGCCTTCCCTTCTTTGCTTAGAACTGGGTTGCCATCTGAGCTCTTGATATTCATACAAGTGGTTCTCTTCTCTCCAAAGGCCTCTTTAATTTTCCTGTAGGCAGTATCTATCTTACCCCTAGTGAGACAAGCCTCTACATCCTTACATTTGTCCTCTAGCCATCCCTGCTTAGCCATTTTGCACTTCCTGTCGATTTCATTTTTGAGACGTTTGTATTCCTTTTTGCCTGCTTCATTTACTGCATTTTTATATTTTCTCCTTTCATCAATTAAATTCAATATTTCTTCTGTTACCCAAGGATTTCTATTAGCACTAGTCTTTTTACCTACTTGATCCTCTGCTGCCTTCACTGCTTCACCCCTCAGAGCTACCCATTCTTCTTCTACTGTATTTCTTTCCCCCATTCCTGTGAATTGTTCCCTTATGATCTCCCTGAAACTTTCTACAACCTCTGGTTCTCTCAGTTTGTCCAGGTGCCATCTCCTTAAATTCGCACCTTTTTGCAGTTTCTTCAGTTTCAACCTGTAGTTCATAACCAATAGATTGTTGGCAGAATCCACATCTGCCCCTGGAAATGTCTTACAATTTAAAACCTGGTTCCTAAATCTCTGTCTTACCATTATGTAATCTATCTGATACCTTTTAGTGTCTCCAGGATTCTTCCAGGTATACAACCTTCTTTTATGATTCTTGAACCAAGTGTTAGCTATGATTAAGTCATGCTCTGTGCAAAATTCTACAAGGCGGCTTCTTCTTTCATTTCTGTCCCCCAATCCATATTCACCTACTATGTTTATTTCTCTCCCTTTTCCTACACTCGAATTCCAGTCACCCAAGACTATTAAATTTTCGTCTCCCTTCACTACCTGAATAATTTCTTTTATCTCGTCATACATTTCATCTATTTCTTCATCATCTGCAGAGCTAGTTGGCATATAAACTTGTACTACTGTAGTAGGTGTGGGCTTCGTGTCTATCTTGGCCACAATATGCGTTCACTGTGCTGCTCATAGTAGCTTACCCGCACTCCTATTTTTTTTATTCATTATTAAACCTACTCCTGCATTACCCGTATTTGATTTTGTATTTATAACCCTGTATTCGCCTGACCAAAAGTCTTGTTCCTCCTGCCACCGAGCGTCACTAATTCCCACTATATCTAACTTTAACCTATCCATTTCCCTTTTTAAATTTTCTAACCTACCTGCCCGATTAAGGGATCTGACATTCCACGCTCCGATCCGTAGAACGCTAGTTTTCTTTCTCCTGATAACGACGTCCTCTTGAGTAGTCCCCTTCCGGAGATCCGAATGGGGAACTATTTTACCTCCGGAATATTTTACCCAAGAGGACGCCATCATCATTTAATCGTACAGTAAAGCTGCATGTCCTATACCTTTCACAAATCACTTACTTCACAAAAAATCTTCGTTACTCAAACTACTGCAATATAGGGAGCGCCAGTACTGCCAGCTAAATAAAAGATTCAAACTACGGAAGGCACTAACGACTGATAGGCACAGTTAGCAAATGAAAGATTTTGATAGAGAACAAACAATGTATTTACCTTAATAGTGTTCAAAAGTCATAACACATATCAGTTCATGACATCCACTCTCACAAATGTACTGTCTGTGATGGACACACGGCCAGATCGTCCGCTCTCAAAATTCCGCCATCTCTCTCCCCACATCCACCACTGCTGGCGGCTCACCTCCAACTGCGCAACGCTACGCACTGTGAACAGCCAACTGCCCAACACTACAATGGCGAATTCCAACAATGCAAACCAGCCACAGACTGCACACAGCACAGCCAGTGATTTTCATACAGAGCGCTACGTGGCGTTACCAATAAAAAAAAACCTATGCAGCCTACTTACAATGGGTATGAAATCGTCTTGCTAAACCTTCACGTACCGTTCGGCAGTCACCGTGCTATCAAGGAATATCGCGCCGATTACTCCGTGACTGGACGTCGCACACCACACAGTCAGCCGTTGAGGGTGAAGAGACTTCTCGACCGTGAAATGCGGATTCTCAGTCCCCCAAATGCGCCAATTCTGCTTATTGGCGGCCCCACCAAAATTAAAGAGGGCTTAGTCGCTAGACCAAGCCGTGCATGCGCCTTCTAATCCCCATCGTGCCCAGCGGCCAACAGTGCAGTTCGAAAGCCCTAACGCAAACCGTTCAGACGTCACGACGACCTTATTCCATATAGTTCAATAATTGTCTGTATCACAAGCTGCGACATCGTCGCGAAAAACACAGTGACCCGTATATGTAATAAGTTTCCTTTAATTTACGTCTATGGTCACAATCTTTTCTGTTTAACAAAAAAATGGTTCAAATGGCTCTGAGCACTATGGGACTTAACTACTGAGGTCATCAGTCCCCTAGAACTTAGAACTACTTAAACCTAACTAACCTAAGGACATCGCACACATCCATGCCCAAGGCAGGATTCGAACCTGCGACCGTAGCGGTCACGCGGTTCCAAACTGACGCGCTTAGAACCGCACGGCCACACCGGCCGGCTCTGTTTAACAGATTACCGGTTTCGGTCCTTAATGACCATCATCAGATCTGTCTCAGATCTGTCTGTTTTTAGGACTTTCTTTTTATGAGACAGATCTGATAAGATGGTCATTAAAGACCGAAACCGGTAATGTGTTAAGCAGAAAAGATTGTGACCATAGACGTAAATTAAAGGAAATTGTCTGTATAATAGGACCAGTGGCCGAATTAAACCGAAATTATGTCTTTCGCGTCGCAGTTCAAACCTACTTGGGACAGTTTCGCCAATATTGCTATCGAATTTCAACAAAAACTGAAAAAAAATTTTTTTAAGCGTCCTGCATGTTCGAGGACTTCACAACGTACTGGAGGTGACAAAAATATCGAAACACAAGACGCCACCGTGCCTAATATGGTGTAGGAAAACCGCTGGCGTCCAAAACAACTTCAAGTCGTCTAGGAATGGGTAAATACAGGTTCTGTTTGGTTTTCAAGTGAATCTAATCCCATTCTTTCTTCAAAATATACACAAGAAAAAATGTTTTGTGTCAGCTCGCTTCCGAGAGTTCAGGACCTGTACAGAAAATTGGAATAGAAATAAACATTTTGTACGCTCTTTTTATTGCTCATAAAAACCACATATTGCATGTTGTACCACCATACAGCGAGAACTTCAGAGGTGGTAGCCGGCCGAAGTGGCCGTGCGGTTAAAGGTGCTGCAGTCTGGAACCGCAAGACCGCTACGGTCGCAGGTTCGAATTCTGCCTCGGGCATGGATGTTTGTGATGTCCTTAGGTTAGTTAGGTTCAACTAGTTCTAAGTTCTAGGGGACTAATGACCTCAGCAGTTGAGTCCCATAGTGCTCAGAGCCATTTGAACCATTTGAACCATCAGAGGTGGTGGTCCAGATTGCTGTACTCACTGGTACCTCTAATACCCAGTAGCACGTCCTCTTGCATTGATGCACGCCTGTATTCGTCGTGCCATACCATCCACAGGTTCATCAAGGCGCTGTCGGTGCAGATTGTCCCACTCCTCTACGGCGATTTGGCGTAGATCCCTCAGAATGGTTGGTGGGTCACGTCGTCCATAAACAGCCCTTTTCAATCCATCCCAGGCATGTTCTATAGGGTTCATGTCTGGGTAACATGCTGGCCACTCTAGACAAGCTATGTCGTTGTGCTGAAGGAATTCATTCACAGGATGTGCACGATGGGGGCGCGAATTGTCGTCCACGAAGACAAATGCCTTGCCAATATGCTGCCGGTATGGTTGCACTATCGGTCGGAGGATGACATTCACGTAACGTACAGCCGTTACGGCGCCTTCCATGACCACCAGCGACATACGTCGGCCCCACATAATGCCACCTTGCTGCACTCGCTAGACAGTTTGTCTAATGCGTTCAGCCTGACCGGGTTGCCTCCAAACACGTCTCTGACGATTGTCTGGTCGAAGGCATATGCGACACTAGTCGGTGAAAAGAACATGATGCCAATCCTGAGCGGTCCATTCCGCTTGTTGTTGGGCCCATCTGTACCGCGCTACTTGGTATCGTGGTTGCAAAGACGGACCTCGAAATGGATGTCAGGAGTGAAGTTGCACATCACGCAGCCTATTGCACGGAGTTTGAGTCGTAACACGACGTCCTGTGGCTGCACGAAAAGCATTATTCAACATGGTCGTTTTGCTGTCGGGGTTCCTCCGAGCCATAATCCGTAGGTGGCGGTCATCCACTGCAGTAGTAGCCTTTAGGTGGCCTGAGCGAGGCATGTCATCGACAGTTCCTGTCTCTCTGTATCTCCTCCATGTCTGAACATCGCTTTGGTTCACTCCGAGACGCCTGGACACTTCCCTTGTTGGGAGCCCATCCTGGCACTAACAATGCGGACGCATTCGAACCGCGGTATTGACCGTCTAGGCACGGTTGAACTACAGACAACACGAGCCGTGTACTTCCTTCCTGGTGGAACGACTGGAACTGAGCGGCTGTCGGACCCCCTCTGTCTAATGGGCGCTGCTCATTCATGGTTGTTTACATCTTTGGGTGCGTTTAGTGGCATCTCTGGACAATCGAAGGGAGTGTGTCTGTGATACATTATCCACAGTCAACGTCTATCTTCAGGAGCTCTGGGAACTGGGCTGATGCAAAACGTTTTTTGATGTGTGTACATGGCAAGGTAGGGTAACGATAATGGAGATGGATAGCGATGATGAATCCTTCTCAGAGTTGACCACAAAGGCTCAGTAATGTTGACATCTGGTGCCTGTATTCGTAACGGGAAAGTGGCCCAGCGGTTCTAGGCGGTTCAGTCTGGAACTGAGCGGCCGCTACGGTCGCAGGTTCGAATCCTACCTCGGGCATGGATGTGTGTGATGTCCTTAGGTTACTTAGGTTTAAGTAGTTCTATGTTCTATGGGACTGATGACCACAGCAGTTGAATCCCATGGTGCTCAGAGCCATTTTGAACCATTTGAAAAATGTGAAGACATCGAAAAAGATATGATTGTCGGAAGGACAGACTCAGCATACAGGAAAGTCAAAACAACCTTTGGTGACTTTAAAAGCAACGGTGGTAACATTAAGAGTGCAACGGGAATTCCACTGTTAAATGCAGAGGAGAGAGCAGATAGGTGGGAAGAATACATTGAAAGCCTCTATGAGGGTGAAGATTTGTCTGATGTGATAGAAGAAGAAACAGGAGTCGATTTAGAAGAGATAGGGGATGGAGTATTAGAATCGGAATTTAAAAGAGCTTTGGAGGACTTACGGTCAAATGAGGCAGAAGGGATAGATAACATTCCATCAGAATTTCTAAAATCACTGGGGGAAGTGGCAACAAAACGACTATTCACATTGGTGTGTAGAATATATGAGTCTGGCGACATACCATCTGACTTTCGGAAAAGCATCATCCACACAATTCCGAAGACGGCAAGAGCTGACAAGTGCGAGAATTATCGCACAATCAGCTCAACAGCTCATGCATCGAAGCTGCTTACAAGAATAATATACAGAAGAATGGAAAAGAAAATTGAGAATGCGCTAGGTGACGATCAGTTTGGCTTTAGGAAAAGTAAAGGGACGAGAGAGGCAATTCTGACGTTACGGCTAATAATGGAAGCAAGGCTAAAGAAAAATCAAGACACTTTCATAGGATTTGTCGACCTGGAAAAAGCGTTCGACAATATAAAATGGTGCAAGCTGTTCGAGATTCTGAAAAAAGTAGGGGTAAGCTACAGGGAGAGACGGGTCATATACAATATGTACAACAACCAACAGGGAATAATAAGAGTGGACGATCAAGAACGAAGTGCTCGTATTAAGAAGGGTGTAAGACAAGGCTGTAGCCTTTCGCGCCTGCTCTTCAATCTGTTCATCGAGGAAGCAATGATGGAAATAAAAGAAAGGTTCAGGAGTGGAATTAAAATACAAGGTGAAAGGATATCAATGATACGATTCGCTGATGACATTGCTATCCTGAGTGAAAGAGAAGAAGAATTAAATGATCTGCTGAACGGAATGAACAGTCTAATGAGTACACAGTATGGGGGTGAGAGTAAATCGGACAAAGACGAAGGTAATGAGTAGTAGAAATGAGAACAGCGAGAAACTTAACATCAGGATTGATGGTCGCGAAGTCAATGAAGTTAAGGAATTCTGCTACCTAGGCAGTAAAATAACCAATGACGGACGGAGCAAGGAGGACATCAAAAGCAGACTCGCTATGGCAAAAAAGGCATTTCTGGCCAAGAGAAGTCTACTAATATCAAATACCGGCCTTAATTTGAGGAAGAAATTTCTGAGGATGTACGTCTGGAGTACAGCATTGTACGGTAGTGAAACATGGACTGTGGGAAAACCGGAACACAAGAGAATCGAAGCATTTGAGATGTGGTGCTATAGACGAATGTTGAAAATTAGGTGGACTGATAAGGTAAGGAATAAGGAGGTTCTACGCAGAATCGGAGGGGAAAGGAATAGGTGGAAAACACTGATAAGGAGAAGGGACAGGATGGTAGGACATCTGCTAAGACTTCCATGGTACTAGAGGGAGCTGTAGAGGGCAAAAACTGTAGAGGAAGACAGAGATTGGAATACGTCAAGCAAATAATTGAGGACGTAGGTTGCAAGTGCTACTCTGAGATGAAGAGGTTAGCACAGGAAAGGAATTCGTGGCGGGCCGCATCAAACCAGTAAGCCAGTCAGTAGACTGAGGACCAAAAAAAAAAGTTCTAGGGGACTGATGACCACAGCAGTTGTCCCATAGTGCGCAGAGCCATTTGAACCACAATGTTTTGGTCCCGACATCGTGATCCACGTTCCCTTCAGATATCTCCCGTGAATCACTCTCCAGACCAAATCGAGACTCATATGTGAAAAGAACATTGGTCCACTGTTCGACTGTCCAGGTCGCATGTTGACGACTCCACTCTACACTCTCACAGCAGATCTCCAACAATAAAGTCCCCCCTGCTGAAGCCGTCTGTACACAGTCTGCCCCGACACAACACGTCCGGTGGATGCTGCCAAGTCCATGACTGTTGCTGTGCAGTACTAAGGCGGTACTGTCGTGCGCTTACAGCCAAATAGCGGCCCCCTCCTTCGGGCCAGCCGTGCCCAGGTCTTCTGGATACTGTTTCGTTGTCTCTATGAACAGTCGCCACATCCGAGAAGCCCTCCACTGCAGAGAGTCTGGTAGGAGTTGTAGGGAAGCAGCCTACTCACGCCGTATAAAATTCACATCAGTCTTTCCATTGTGTGCTAGCCTAGTCCGCTGTATCTAGCTCTGACGTCATAAATATTGCGCAATACCTGTAAATAACCTGAAACGTTTCTAGCATGTCAGCAAAAATACAAAATCAATATGTGTTGCATATCAGTTCAATAACTTTAACCATTTTCGAAATTTGGATGTTTTTCTGTAAAAATCATTGGCGCAACAGAAAAGAGCTAGAAACTTAAAAATTTATATTTAGATTCCTTTTGCATAATAATTTAGTAGAAACAGTATTCTGGATCTCACACATTAATATTTTAGTTGAAATTCATGATTTTCTGGTTTTTGTCTTAGAAATCAAGGAAGCCAGGTAGATTAAGTAGGCGAATAAATAAAGCTAGGATGTTTAAATTTAAGTAGAAGGGAGATCCGCTATAAACATAAAAATGTGAGAAGTTTCAACAGAATAACTATAAAACTACAGCTATAGCGTATCTCCAAAGAGCAAGTTCAGAGCTCGTCTACTGCATGTAGTGTAATTAAATTAATTCTCTCGCCCAAAATATTTCACTTAGCCACGTCAGACTTTTATTATGATTACTTACTTGTGTGCTGATTGCACAATTAAATTGAAAGCTTCATCAGCCATCAGCAAAGGAAGCAATGATTTATTCTGTAACTTAAAGTGGTGCATTACTAGCCCAGCGGCCAGTCGGGAGAGCCGATTTGATCAGGCGTTCCCTTAGCCGTCCGCA
This sequence comes from Schistocerca americana, assembly GCF_021461395.2. NCBI lineage: Eukaryota > Metazoa > Arthropoda > Insecta > Orthoptera > Acrididae > Schistocerca > Schistocerca americana. Next base: position 141,476,310 of record NC_060129.1, read on the forward strand.
CCGCGGCTTTATATATAAGAACGCTGCACAAGGAAGAAAGGCCCCAGTTCTCTCCAGACACTGAATAGCACACCAACTGTGTCGGGAGTCGCGTCGCGTCGGTATCATTGCTATAAACAGCCTCGGATGCCGTATTAAGTTACTCGGGATACGCGTAACCATGAAACCGTTTTCGAGTGAAGTGTTAATTCTGGGATGACTTTAATGATCTATCTTCAGTTTGTGTATGTCGTATTTTCACGTGCCGCCGCAGGACAGACATTCTACCATTATTAGCGTGGCGTTCGATGAACATTATCATCAAATTATGGCGAGCATTCACTTAAATATTTAATTTGAACAGTTATAGTTGCATCAGCGCATTACACTCTGAACTGCTCTGGTAGTTGGATTGTGTGGGTTCTTTTGGTCTGTGACTTTCAGAATATAATGAACATTTTTGAGAGAATGGTTTTTGATTATGAATCCCAGACAGTCTCCTAATTCCTCAGAGCTATAAGTGTATTTCTCAGATGAAGTGGGCACTAGGAATTCTAATTACAGACTACACGTTTTGCTAATCACTTTCTGGTTGCCAATATTGTAGTTAGAGAGCCAGTGTTGAGAACTGCAAACAACAGCATTAAATAAATAATAGGAACATTTAACAATTATTCCACCCACCGTCCCACAGTCTTCTGTGTGCCACACTGCACCGTCTGTGGCTGCCTACACAGCGACTGTGGGTGTGAGGCTACGCGGCAAACACTATTCCGTTTGATAGGTGCCCTGACGCCATCGACAGCGTGGTTGTCCATTGATCAGAATTCCATCTTCCGTGAAGAGCACGATATATGAACAACTGGTCACAGTTTGTGAGATTATATTATGAATTAGACATTGGACGCAGAAATCGCGGTTTGTTGATTTCATTTTTGACACCAGTGTAGAAAAACTACACCCATCTGACTGCGCTGGAGTTCTGGTTGGTAGGGAGAAAGTTAATCTTTTTTTTACTACGTGACCACTCTGAAATTCACAATTAAGTGCCTGGCAGAGGGTTCATCGAAACACTTTCACGTTATTTCTGTACTGTTCCACACATCGGCACTTGGCCTCCTTGTTGGATTATTCGTTAGTGTAGTGTTGGGCAGTTAGATGTGAACAGCGCGTAGCGTTGCGCAGTTGCAGGTGAGCCGCCAGCAGTGGCGAATGTGGAGAGAGAGGGATGACAAAGTTTTGAGAGCGGACGATCTGGGCGTGTGTCCGTCAGAAAAAGGAAATTCGTCAAAATAGATGGCTCTGAGCACTATGGGACTTAACATCTATGGTCAACAGTCTCCTAGAACTTAGAACTACTTAAACCTAACTAACCTAAGGACATCACACAACACCCAGTCATCACGAGGCAGAGAAAATCCCTGACCCCGCCGGGAATCGAACCCGGGAACCCGGTCAAAATAGATGTCAAGAATGTATATATAGCGTTTGACAGTGTTGACTGGAATACTCTCTTTCAAATTCTGAAGGTGGCAGGGGTAAAATACAGGGAGCGAAAGGCTATTTACAATTTGTACAGAAAGCAGATGGCAGTTACAAGAGTCGAGGGGCATGAAAGGGAAGCAGTGGTTGGGAACGGAGTGAGACAGGGTTGTAGCCTCTCCCCGATGCTATTCAATCTGTATATTGAGTAGTAAAGGAAACAAAAGGAAAGTTCGGAGTAGGTATTAAAATCCACGGAGAAGAAATAAATACTTTGAGGTTCGCCGATGACATTGTAATTCTGTCAGAGACAGCAAAGGACTTGGAAGAGCAGCTGAACGAAATGGACAGTGTCGTGAAAGGAGAATATAAGATGAACAACAGAAGCAAAACGAGGATAATGGAATGTAGTTGAATTAAATCGGGTGATGCTGAGGGAATTAGATTAGGAAATGAGACACTTACAGTAGTAAAGGAGTTTTGCTATTTGGGGAACAAAGTAGAGAGGATATAAAATGTAGACTGGCAATGGCAAGGAAAGCGTTTCTGAAGAAGCGAAATTTGTTAATATCGAGTATAGATTTAAGTGTCAGGAAGTCATTTCTGAAAGTATTTGTATGGAGTGTAGCCATGTATGGAAGTGAAACATGGACGATAAATAGTTTGGACAAGAAGAGAATAGAAGCTTTCAAAATGTGGTGCTACAGAAGAATCCTGAAGATTAGATGGGTAGATCACATAACTAATGAGGAGGTATTGAATAGAATTGGGGAGAAGAGGAGTTTGTGGCACAACTTGACTAGAAGAAGGGATCGGTTGGTAGGACATGTTCTGAGGCATCAAGGGATCACAAATTTAGTATTGGAGGGCAGCGTTGAGGTTAAAAATCGTAAAGGGAGACCAAGAGATGAATACACTAAGCAGGTTCAAAAGGATGTAGGTTGCAGTAGGTACTGGGAGATGAAGAAGCTTGCACAGGATAGAGTAGCATGGAGAGCTGCATCAAACCAGTCTCATGACTGAAGACCACAACAACAACAAAATATAAATGTATATATATATATACTTTTGAACACTATTAAGGTAAATACATTGTTTGTTCTCTATCAAAATCTTTCATTTGCTAACTATATGCCTATCAGTAGTTAGTGCCTTCAGTAGTTAGAATGTTTTATGTAGCTGGCGGTATTGTCGCTCGCTGTATTGCAGTAGTTCGAGTAAGGAACATTTTTGTGAGGTAAGTGATTCATGAAGGGTATAGGTTATTGTTAGTCAGGGCCATTCTTTTTTAGAGATTATTAAAAGTCAGATTGCGTTGCGCTAAAATATTGCGTGTCAGTTTAGAAATGATCAGAATAAGTAGAGAGAAAACGGAGTACATTCAATTTACTCAGCTGTTTCTGTATCAAATAACGTAAAAGTTTACCAGCACAGCCATTCTTTACATCAAAGGGGAAGTTTCAAAATTAATAAATGGGTCATCCTTCTGAATATGAAGTTGAGGCCAACGGCAGAATTGAATGCGAAGCATACAATCCATTCCAGTTAATTCCTTGTGGAGACTGATATGGTAAGGGTGATGTTTATGGCGATGCACAACACGAACAACACTACCCTGGCTCATGCCAAGTTCCCTTGCGATTTGACGTGAACTGACGCAAGGGTCTCGAACCGCAGTGGCAAGAGTCTCAATTTCCGTTTCGTCGCAAGTAACCTTCCTTTGCCGGATATGTTTCCGATGCGTTAAAGATACAGTTGTTTTTAATTTGTCATACTCATATTTTAAATGTACGACGTGTAGGGTGAGCACGTTGAGGATATCTTTCAGCGTATAAGTCTCTAGCTCTCACTGAATTTCGTTGGCACTCCCTGTAAATGAGAAGCATATCGACTTCTAATTCGAAGCAATACATAATTCACATTCGCTTAATTCGACGATAGTAGTCTCACCTATCCTATTAGTATTGTATTGCGAAACCGTCAAAAGTGTTTACATGTCCATGGCACGTTCGATGGATACGCCGTATTCGGCGTATGTTTGTATTTGCACGATATACGAGAGAGAATTGTCAGAGCATGTGCTTCGACAAGTGGCGAAGTGATAAGGAATACCACTCAATCCATGATACGAAGATTTCAGCACTGCATTGATACCAATGGTCATCACTTCGAACACCTTCTGTAAATGGACGTTCATGCTACCTTTGTGACCTTCTTTGACCTTCAAAGACCTTACTGTTACACATCGTTGAATTCGTCTCGATAGTCGCTATAAGAAAATAAGTGCCAAACTACAGCATCCCATTCAAAAAAAAGGTGACGTTAATATCTCTGACGCAACCCAGTAGCAACAAAAAATCAGCGTCATATTATGGCCCCCGTTTTCTCATGCTACATATGTCCTACAAATTTTTAAGTTACTATAATAGTTTCGGAGTTTTTCTAGGTGGCACTAGTTAGTGACTCACCCTGTACAGTGTTTTCATCAACTGTACGGAGTAACACTTTTCTTCTCGCAGCAACCTTCCGAAACCGTCAACAAATATTTTCCTCGTAACCTAGCACGCGGGTTACGGGAGGACGAAAAAAAAAAATCTTGTTTTTACGTCAGTACAGATGACGTACGAAATTAAAATTGCTCGGAATCGGAAAACGCGGCTGTTTCATTATCAGGACGCAAATATATACTGGACATCTGTCATAAATATTCATCGCCCTGCGTTCGTGTTTACGCCTCCGGCAGACAGTGTACGGATTTTTCGTCATTAGCAACGTGCGCTCGCGGACTGCCTTGAAAGCTCGTAATACAATATCTGCAGAATGCGCGGCGGTGACCTGTCTCTGTCGTCTGCTGCAGAACATTTTGCGATGTTTGCTGAGAACTGCACGCGCTGTCGATACACTGGAAACACGCATTGCCCACTGTTAACTCATAGTCCAGTACAAAACACAGTACGATCATAAGGTGAGTCCCGGTGGGTACCAGTAAAACTACAAAAAATGTCAAACTCCCATGTATAAACCAACTCGGAACTACTGGTTACGTTACAACTGAATTAATGTGATCAAAAGTATCCGGACACTCCCAGAAACACGTTTTTAATATTAGCTGCATTGTGCTGACACCTACTGCCAGGTGCTCCATATCGGCGACCTCAGTAGCCATTAGACATCGTGACAGAGCAGAATGGGGAACTCACGGACTTCGAACGTGGTTGGGGTTGGGTTCTTGGGGAAGAAGACCAGACATCGAGGTCATCGGTCTCATCGGATGAGGGAAGGAGGGGGAAGGAAATCGGCCGTGCCCTTTCAAAGGAACCATCCCGGCATTTGCCTAGAGCGATTTAGGGAAATCACGGAAAACCTAAATCAGGATGGCCGGACGCGGGATTGAACCGTCGTCCTCCCGAATGCGAGTCCAGTGTGCTAACCACTGCGCCACCTCGCTCGGTCGAACGTGGTCAGGTGATTGGGTGTCACTTGTGTCATACGTGTGTACGCGACATTTCCACACTCGTACACATCCCTAGGTCCACTGTTTCCGATGTGATAGTGAAGTCGAGACGAGAAGGGACACGTACAGAACAAAAACGTACAGGCAGACCTCGTCTGTTGACTGACAGAGACCGCCGATAGCTGAAGAGGGTCGTAATGTGTAATAGGCAGACATGTATCCAGACCATCACACGGGAATTCCACACTGCATCAGGATCCACTGCAAGTACTATGACATTTAGGTGGGACGCGAGGAAACTTGCATTTCTTGGCCGACCGGCTGCTCATAAGCCACACATCACGCCAGTATTGCCAAGCGACGCCTCGCTTGGTGTAAGGAGCGTAAACGTTGGACGATTGAACAGTGGAGAAACGTTGTGTGGAGTGACGAATCACGGTACACAATGTGGCGATCCGATGGCAGGGTGCGGGTATGGTGAATGCCCGGTGAACGTCATCTAACAGCGTGTGTAATGCCAACAGTAAAATTCGGAGGTGGTGGTCTTGTGGTGTGGTCATGTTTTCCATGGAGGGGGCTTGCACCCCTTGTTGTTTTGCGTGGCACTATCACAGCGCAGGCCTACATTGATGTTTGAAGCACCTTCTTGTTTCCAACTGTTGAAGAGCAATTGTCGAATGGCGATTGCATCTTTCAACACGATCGAGCACCTGTTCATAATGCAAGGCCTGCAGCGGAATGGTTACACGACAGTAACATCCCTGTAACGGACTGGCCTGGACAGAGTCCTGTCCTGAATCCAATAGAACACCTCTGGGATGTTTTGGATCGCCGACTTCATGCCAGGCCTCACCGACCGACATCGATACCTCTCCTCAGTGCAGCACTCCGTGAAGAATGGGCTCTCATTCAAATGGTTCAAATGGCTCTGAGCACTACGGGACTTCTATGGTCATCAGTCCTCTAGAACTTAGAACTACTTAAACCTAACTAACCTAAGGACATCACAAACATCCATGCCCGAGGCAGGATTCGACCGTAGCGGTCGTTCGGTTCCAGACTGTAGCGCCTAGAACCGCTCGGCCACCCCAGCCGGCAATGGGCTCTCATTCCGCAAGAAACCTTCCAGCACCTGACTGAACGTGTGCCTGCGAGAGTGTTAGCTGTCATCAAGGCTAAGGGTGGGCCAACACCATACTGAATTCCACCATTACCGATAGAGGGCGCCACGAACTTGTAAGTCATTTTCAACCAGGTATCCGGATACTTTTCATCACACAGCGTATTTCATAGTAACCACATAAGCTAAAAAAAGTTTAGAGAAGGTTTGAAATTACATTTAAAGTTTGTTGGAAGACGCTAAGTGCCCTCATTATGGAACACTGCATGATTGAATTTACCTCCATTTTAACCAATAGCTAGTTTTTGATCCGTCCCACTGTTCACGACGTCATGTAACGTCAACCATGTGTGGTTCAGTGACACCATTTTGCAGGTGCAGGGCGACAATTATTGAACCATAGGAGAAAAAAACGTAAATTAGTTTCAAACTACGGCGCGCACACGCTTTATTCAACATGTAAACGTCACTACAGATTTTTGGATTTAGGTTATGACACATTCGATACGCCTGCCATCTCTGGCGATGATGTGGCGTAGACGAATAGCGAAATTCTGCCTGACCCGCTGAAGTGTCGGAACATCAATGCTGTAGATGACCTCCTGAACGGCTATTTTCAGCTCAGCAATGGTTTTGGTGTTATTGCTGTACACCTTGTCTTTAATATAGGCACGCAAAAAGGAGTCGCATGCGTTCAGATCCCGAGAATGTGGCGGCCAATGGAGACCCATGCCAGTGGCTGGCTGGCTCTGAGCACTATGCGACTCAACTTCTGAGGTCATCAGTCGCCTAGAACTTAGAACTAATTAAACCTAACTAACCTAAGGACATCACACACATCCATGCCCGAGGCAGGATTCGAACCTGCGACCGTAGCGTTCACGCGGTTCCAGACTGAAGCGCCTTTAACCGCACGGCCACACCGGCCGGCTGCCAGTAGCCTCTGGGTACCCCAGAGCCAGAATGCGGTCCCCAAAGTGCTCCTACAGGACATCTGCTTCGATAGGGTCGACTTCCGTCTTCCATGAACCACACCTTGTCGCAATAAAATGGGTACCGTTTGTCAGTCACCGTGCCATCAACGAATATCCCACCGATTATTCCGTGATTGGACATTGCACAGCACGCAATCATGCGTTGAGGGTGAAGAGACTTCTCCATCGCGAAATGGGGATTCTCAGTCTCCCAAATGCGCCAATTCTGCTTATTGGCGGAGTCACCACAATTAAAGAGGGCTTCGACGCTAAACCAAGCCATGCATGCGCCTTCTAATCCCCATCGTGCCTCGCGGCCAACAGTGCAGTTTGAACGTCCTAACGCAAAGCGTTCAAAAGTCATGACAATATTATTTCATACAGTTCAATAACAGTCCCCTGTATATAGACCAGATGCGGTTTGAGTTCAAAGAAATAGTGCCGACAACGCTACAGAGATTTATACCAACCACATTAACAAATGACGGAGGTTGTAGGGAAGCAGACTACTCGCGCCTTATAAAATTCACATCAGTCTTTCCATTGTGTGCCAGCCAGTCCGCTGTAACTAGCTCTGACGTCATAAATGTTGCGCAATACTTTAAAAATCAAATAAATAACCTGAAACGTTTCTAGCACGTCAGGAGTAATACTAAATCAATATGTGTTTAATATCTGTTCAATAGCTTTAACCATTTTCGATATTTGGACGTTTTTCTGTAAAAATCATTGGCGCAACAGAAAAGAGCTAGAAACTTAAAAATTTGTATTTAGATTCCTTTTGCATAATAATTTAGTAGAAGCAGTATTCTGGATCTCACAAATTAAAATTTTAGTTGAAATTCATGATTTTCTGATATTAGTCTTAGAAATTAAGGAAGCAAGATGGATTAAGTAGGCGAATAAATAAAGCTAGGATGTTTAAATTTAAGTAGAGGGGAGATCCGCTATAATCATAAAGATGTGAGACGTTTCAATTGAATAACTATAAAACTATAGCGATAGCGTATCTCCAAAGGGCAACTTCAGAGCTTGTCTACTGCGCTTAGTGTAATTAAATTAATTCTCTCGCCCAAAATATTTGACTTAGCCACGTCAGACTTTTATTGTGATTACTTACTTGTGTGCTGATTGCACAATTAAATTGAAAGCTTCATTGGCCATCAGCAAAGGAAGCAATGATTTATTCGATAACTTGAAGTGGTGCATTACTAGCCCAGCGGTTAGTCGGGAGAGCGGATTTAAGCAGGCGTTCTCTTAGCCGTCCGCACCGCAGCTTTATATGTAAGAACGCGGGGCGAGAAAAAGAAGAACCCCAGTTCTCTCCAGACGCTGATTAGCGCACCGCCTGTGCCAGGAGTCGCGTCGCGTCGGTATTGTTGATATAAACAGCCTCGGATGCCGTAATAAGTTACTCGGGATACTGGTAACCATGAAATCGTTTTCGAGTGAAGTGTTAATTCTGGGATGACGTTAATGATCTATCTTCAGTTTGTGTATGTCGTATTTTCGCGTGCCGCCGCAGGGCAGACATTCTGCCATTATTAGCGTGGCATTTAATGAACATTATCATTAAATTATGGCGAGCATTCACTTAAACAGTTAATTTGAACAGTTATAGTTGCATCAGCGCATTAGACTCTGAACTGCTCTGGTAGTTGAATTGTGTGGATTCTTTTTGGTCTGTGGCTTTCAGAATATAGTGAACATTTTAGAGAGAATGGTTTTTGATTATGAATCCCAGACAATCTCCTAATTCCTCAGAGCTATAAGCTGTAGCTATAAATGTACACTCCTGGAAATTGAAATAAGAACACCGTGAATTCATTGTCCCAGGAAGGGGAAACTTTATTGACACATTCCTGGGGTCAGATACATCACATGATCACACTGACAGAACCACAGGCACATAGACACAGGCAACAGAGCATGCACAATGTCGGCACTAGTACAGTGTATATCCACCTTTCGCAGCAATGCAGGCTGCTATTCTCCCATGGAGACGATCGTAGAGATGCTGGATGTAGTCCTGTGGAACGGCTTGCCATGCCATTTCCACCTGGCGCCTCAGTTGAACCAGCGTTCGTGCTGGACGTGCAGACCGCGTGAGACGACGCTTCATCCAGTCCCAAACATGCTCAATGGGGGACAGATCCGGAGATCTTGCTGGCCAGGGTAGTTGACTTACACCTTCTAGAGCACGTTGGGTGGCACGGGATACATGCGGACGTGCATTGTCCTGTTGGAACAGCAAGTTCCCTTGCCGGTCTAGGAATGGTAGAACGATGGGTTCGATGACGGTTTGGATGTACCGTGCACTATTCAGTGTCCCCTCGACGATCACCAGTGGTGTATGGCCAGTGTAGGAGATCGCTCCCCACACCATGATGCCGGGTGTTGGCCCTGTGTGCCTCGGTCGTATGCAGTCCTGATTGTGGCGCTCACCTGCACGGCGCCAAACACGCATACGACCATCATTGGCACCAAGGCAGAAGCGACTCTCATCGCTGAAGACGACACGTCTCCATTCGTCCCTCCATTCACGCCTGTCGCGACACCACTGGAGGCGGGCTGCACGATGTTGGGGCGTGAGCGGAAGACGGCCTAACGGTGTGCGGGACCGTAGCCCAGCTTCATGGAGACGGTTGCGAATGGTCCTCGCCGATACCCCAGGAGCAACAGTGTCCCTAATTTGCTGGGAAGTGGCGGTGCGGTCCCCTACGGCACTGCGTAGGATCCTACGGTCTTGGCGTGCATCCGTGCGTCGCTGCGGTCCGGTCCCAGGTCGACGGGCACGTGCACCTTCCGCCGACCACTGGCGACAACATCGATGTACTGTGGAGACCTCACGCCCCACGTGTTGAGCAATTCGGCGGTACGTCCACCCGGGCTCCCGCATGCCCACTATACGCCCTCGCTCAAAGTCCGTCAACTGCACATACGGTTCACGTCCACGCTGTCGCGGCATGCTACCAGTGTTAAAGACTGCGATGGAGCTCCGTATGCCACGGCAAACTGGCTGACACTGACGGCGGCGGTGCACAAATGCTGCGCAGCTAGCGCCATTCGACGGCCAACACCGCGGTTCCTGGTGTGTCCGCTGTGCCGTGCGTGTGATCATTGCTTGTACAGTCCTCTCGCAGTGTCCGGAGCAAGTATGGTGGGTCTGACACACCGGTGTCAATGTGTTGTTTTTTCCATTTCCAGGAGTGTATTTCTCAGATGAAGTGGGCACTAGGAATTCTAATTACAGGCTTCAGGTTTTGCTAATCACTTTCTGGTTGTCAATATTGTAGTTAGAGAGCCAGTGTTGAGAACGGCAAACAACAGCACTAAATAAATAATAGGATCATTTAACAATTATTCCACCCGCCGCCCCACGAGGTGATCGCCCATCATACATAAAACGGGTCCGAAAACTGTTGCGGAAACAACGAAAAAAGCATGCCAAAGTTAAGCGAACGCAAAATCTCCAAGACTGGCGTTCTTTTTTAGAACCTCGAAATTTAGCACGTACTTCAATGCGAAATTCTTATAAGAGTTTAGACAATGAAACATGTCTGGAAACCTGCCAGAAAATCCAGAGAGATTCTGGTCGCATGTAAAGTATGCTAGTGGCAAGACACAATCAATGCCTTCTCTGTGCGACACCAATGGAGATACTATCGAAGACAGTGTTGCCAAAGTAGAGTTACTAAACACAGCCTTTCGAAATGCCTTCACAAAAGACGAAGTAAATATTCCAGAATTCGGATCGAGAACAGCTGCCAACATGAGTAACGTAGAAGTAAATGTCCACGGAGTAGTGAAGCAACTTAAATCACTTAACAAAAGCAAGTCTTCTGTTCCAGACTGTATAACAATTAGGTTCCTTTCGGAGTATGCTGATGCATTAGCTCCATACTTAACAATCACATACAACTGTTCGATCGACGAAAGATCCGTATCCAAAGACTGGAAAGTTGCACAGGTCACACCAGTATTCAAGAAAGGTAGTAGGAGTATTACAGGCCCATATCGTTAACGTCGGTATGCAGCAGGATTTTGGAACATATTTTGCGTTCCAACATTATGAATTACCTCGAAGAAAACGGTATATTGACGAACAGTCAATATGGATATAGCAAACATCGTTCTTTTGAAGCACAACTAGCTCTTTATTAGCGTGAAGTGTTGACTGCTATTGACAAGGGATTTTGGACTGATTCCGTTCTTTTGGATTTCAAGATGGTTTTTGGCACTGTTCCACACAAGCGGCTTGTAGTGAAATGGCGTGCTTATGGAATATCGTCTCGGTTATGGGACTGGATTCGTGATTTCTTGTCAGAGAGGCCACAATTGGTAGCAACTGACGGAAAATGGTCGAGTGAAACGGAAGTGATTCCCGGTGTTGCTCAATGTAGTCTTACGGCGCCTCTACTGTTCCTTACCTACAGGGTGGTCCATTGATTGTGACAGGGCCAAATATTTCACGAAATAAGCGTCAAACGAAAAAATTACAAAGGACGAAACTCGTCTAGCTTGAAGGGGCAAACCAGATGGCGCTATGGTTGGCCCGCTAGATGGCGCTGCCATAGGTCAAACGGATATCAACTGCATTTTTTAAAATAGGAACCCCCATTTTTTATTACATCACATGCATACAGTCCTGTTTTGTGAACAGATACCGCGCCTGGAAACTATTGGGTGCAAGGATCTTATAGCAGAAGAGAAAACATTATCACGAAGAGAAAACATTATCGCGAAGTACAAAGAATATACATGGTAACAACTTATTACAGAATGAATTTGGAGGTGGAAAGGATTTGGAGGTGTTTGTTTTGAGGTGTAGAATACATGTGTTGGAATAAGTACTTCAGATGGTACATAAATCCAATTTTGACAAGTCAAAATTTCTTAAACTTCATACCCTTTTCTACACTCAGGTGAAATGTCAAAACAGCTTAAACTTCATACTCGTTTATACGATCGTGTGAAATGTTACAAACTTTAAGTACAGTAATCATATTGGCTACAGTGGTAAAATTATACACAAATAACAATTTCGGTTGGGATTAATAGATATGAAAGGCTAGAGGCAGAGGAGAGGTAGAGAAAGAGAAAGTGAGAGGTAGAGAGAGGGTGGAAAGTGTGATCGTTTGAGAGCAAACTTACAAAGCAAGGTAATTATATCTGTTACATGTAATAACTGACAAACACATTGGGGTAATACATTGGTTAATGCTGTAAAATATGTTGATTCATGTACTGCATTGCAATTTTAGTGACATAGGCAGTTGCTGAAAACAGAGATGACACTATTGTAAATAATTGTTGTCATTTAAGATGGATTCAGGCTGTTTTGTTTTGTTTTCGTATATTTGGAGTGTTCCAAGGATGTCTAGACTTCTGCCTTTTGGTTGGATGTGTAGGATACTGGCACTTGTCTTGTTAACATGGTGTTTTGTTTCATGCAGGTGTGTTGGTATTGATGATTTGCGGTATTTTTTTGTTTTTTAGTGCTGCCATGTGTTCTTTGAATGTACTCTCAAATGATCTGTCTGTCTGGCCTACGTACAAGCAGTCCCAGACGAAACGTTCAATTTTATACACACCTGTGGGATGAAGTGGGTTTTGTGTGCTGATGTTGTGGGATAACTTTTGTCCAGTCTTGTTGTCTGTGGTAAAGGATATGCACATGCCTTTTCGTTTGAAGACATTGGGAATCTGATATGAAATATTACCTAGAAAGAGGATTGCATGGAAGATGCTATTTTTTTGTTTTTTGTGTTGTGATTGCTTTGCCATCATTGAGTGTTTTAGGTTGTCTATTATGGAGCTGTTATAACCATCTTCAATAGCTGTTTGTTTTATTATTTCAATTTCTCGATCACATTGAAATGTCCCCATTGAACAATTCTACTTGACTGTGCTTAAACTGACACACAATATTTTGTTAGCGCAACGCAATCTGACTTTCAAAATTCCCTACAAAAGAATGGCCCTGACTAACATTAAACTATACCTTTCACAAATCACTTACCTCACAAAAATCTTCGCTGCTCAAGCTACTGCAATACAGCGAGCGCCACTACTGCCAGCTAAATAAAAGATTCAAACTATGGAAGGCACTAACTACTGATAGGGATAGTTAGCAAATGAAAGATATTAATAGAGAACAAACAATGTATTTACCTTGATATCATCATATATAAATATAGCAGTTCATGACAAATTTCAAAACTCCACCATCTCTCTCCCCACATCCACCACTGCTGGCGGCTCACCTCCAACTGCGCAACGCTACGCGCTGTTCACAGCCAGCTGCCTAACACTACAATGGCGAGTATTACAACAATGCAAAGCAGACACAGACTGCCCACAGCACAGCCAGTGATTTTCATACAGAGGTGGCGTTACCAATAAAAAAACCTAAACAGCCTACTTACATAGCCCCCATGCTCCCCACAAAAAATTTTACAAATTGGATTGGGCAGTGGCCAATACAGATTTGAAAAAAATTTTTCATAATTACGACAACAAAGAAATCAAATGCACACACTTATTGATACAATGTTGGTCAAAAGCTAAAATTTTCTCACAGTCCATAAAGACAGTCCTAATCGTACATAACAGTAGAATAGCAGTGTTTTTCTCAAAGTCGGAGCAGTAAAAGAAAATGCACACGGAAGTAGTGGATTTCCATGCAGTCTTGAAGAAGCAGCGTTGTCCTTCCAACGGAAAGACAGTGCTGACTCTTGACATGCTGACAGATAATGGGCCACAACAGAGCAAACCCACAGCAGAGTCAATCGTAGTTTTGAAGAATATTGGTAGGTAGGTCATCACAGAGCAGACCCACTGTAGTCCTGGTAGAGAGCATGGTATTGGTGGGCCACCAGAGGTGCAGACCCACTGCAGTCCTTGTAGAAATAATGGTATTGGTGAGTCAGCAAAGGTGTAGACCCACTGTAGTCCTTGTAGAAATAATGGTATTGGTGGGTCATCAAAGATGCAGACCCACTGTAGTCCTTGAAGAGATGGCCAGCCGCCATCTGTTGTGACTGTGCAGGTGCACAATCACCATTGAAGAGTCTTGCAGATAATATAGCAAGTCCATAACCACCACTTGTGCACTCACAAAGTTTTTGGAATTGTCCTTAGAACCAGCGATGCTGTTATCCAGTCCCTTGCTGAATTATTAACACACGTGTAAACACTAACTGTCCCTACTTCTCACATATTGTCCATATACTATGACCAACAGAAACGTGTGCAGTGATATGTAACTTAATTTGAAGGACTGGTGTCTATACAATTATAAATTTACAACATGAAAATACAATTACTAAGGTACAAAATACATCATTAAAGAACATAATAGTACAGATAACATTTGTAGTAATATGGGCTTTACAAAAGAATCGAAATAACATATACATCAGTGTTACAGGAATTATGACATGAGTACATAGATAAAAGATCAGAATAACTTTCGAAACATAAACTTCACACATGAGCATTAACACAAAACAGAGTAAATAATGTCTAAACATCTTTACAAAGTAAATAACACATTATTAATGCCAATTGTATTTGAGGATAACAGTATTCCTCATCATAGTGAAGGGTACACAGCACATAGTGGGATAACACCAATAGGAAAGGACAGGGTTCGTTTTCAGTGTAACATGTGGTACTGCAGTCCAACCCAAAACTTCATATATCTGTCCTCTTATTTCATCCTTTGTTTCCACCAAAAAAAAATTCTATCTAAGCACGCTTTCTGTATTTATATGTTCACACATTTCTTACCTCAACATTTATTTCCAAGAAAATCCTACTTAAACCTGTTTTCTGTACTTTTTTTTCTATAACTTCTCAATGCATTTCTTCCAATTCATCGCAACTCATTCTCTTAGAGGCTACCCCCTCTTAAGCTAACTTAAATCTACTGAGCTCAGATGCTAAACTAAGGGACGAGGCAATGCAGCAGCACAAAATAAGTAACACAAACTGCAATGACCAAAAAAATGGAAAATTGCAAAGCAAGCTACAGTAAATCTAAATTACCAAGCAATGCAACATTACAACTAATATGAGCCAATGTGCAGCAACAAGAAAAATAAATGAGTAGTAAAACTGGCTTAGCAGAGTAACACAAAGTCAAATTCAGTAATACTATGCCTGGCAAACAGCAGTAACTTATACCTAAACATGACATAGCTCAAGCAGAAAAAATATTACAGTAAAAACAACAATGCAGATAAGGGAAATATATATTCACATCTTAATGTCTATGTAATTAAAGTGGTGCACCACAACAACTTACTGTAAAAAAAATATTACCATGTACTTGAAAAGAAAATTGTGTGTCCAGTTACTGTTACTAGTCCCTTCTTATTGTTCTTTCCTTTCCAAGTGCTCCTTTTTTTAAAGAATGTGGATTACAAAATTATCATTTAATAGATCTGTTGACAGAAAGTGTTCACATTAGCAAATGCATCTAAGTTTATTTTATAAAACTAATGCTGTAACACAGCTGGAAAACAGGTATCAAATGAAATAAGCAATTACGCAAACCAAAGCATAAAAATATCATTCAATAGTCATGTGACATTTCATAAGTTAGTAGAAATTCTCTCAACTCTCATAGAAAGACGCTTGTCGTAATCAGGTGTGCAGATGTAAAAATATTTCTCGTCATTTCATTAGGCATTTCAGTAAATATCATAACGAGCTCGACAGTATGCTTTCAACAATAAAATGTCAATAGCGAGGATAATGGCCTCCCCTTTTTTTTTCTACCTGTGCTTCCGGAAAGGCACACCCTAATGGCTTGTTCTCCAGGTGTCTGACACAGTGGTGTGCCAACGACGCACGTGCAGGTGGTCACTTAACTTTCTTACGGAAATATTTACGACAGCAGTTTCCGCTACAGTGACAGTCTCATATAAAAATTTCACAGGTCGAGAATTTACGTTGCAAATGTGTAGAAACAAAATCCTATGAATATAACAGTGTCCAAAAAAAATTTTCGCCGGCATTGTGATACATTCACGCATTTACACACATTTCATAACTCTTAAAGTACGATTCTTGGTTTCCAACATCCTGTTTCACAAGTCAAGAGTCCCTAACTTCTATTCATTATTCATATACATATAAACACGTAATCACATTCCTCATATATGGTAGCATCATCTTATTGACATAAACATACCTCAACAGCATAATACACATCGTCGTCGTAAAAATAACATCATAACACCTCAGTCAAATCTCAAAAAGGTCGTAGCTTTCTGCAATAATTTCAAACCATAAAAAATATTCTCTGCTCATTTCAATAGTGTCATCTGCCTCAAACGTACTTTAAAAATCATGATCTCATACCAAATACATCATTCAAAGCTCTCATAGTATCACAATGGTTCCGAAAAAATATGAGCATTTCACAAAGTACAGACAAAATACAATTTCATAAGTGTGAAGTTATCCAACTGTGTAATTGCGTAAACATCTGTCACTGATGTAATAAAAAAAGTTTATCTCTCAGTTACATGATCAGATAGCTGTGTAATTTGTGTGTTAGAGAAATATGGTACCGATGTGTAAAGTTGTATAAGCAAATACCATATTAGCTAGGGTTCCTTGTGGTTGCCACACACATGGTACACAAAGTAGGCGTGTACCCCCCTGAGGATTAATGTAATTATACCCTCAGGTGTTACAGATTACAGCAATGGAATGAAATGTATCACTGAAAACCTTTGTATCATTGTACTTCAAATATCTTTAAAAATAAATGTTTTAAGTACAAAATTAATCACTCAAATGCGTGTCCTGTAGCGCTAAATGTGCATCTTGTTGTAAGATAATCTCTGTGGAGGTGTCGTGGTTATTTTCCTCCGAAAGCTAAGTTCTGCAGAAGCCAATGTACTTACCTCATGATAAACAAAAGTGAAATGCTTTGCGTAGAGATATCTTAGTTATTACGCTTATTGTTGTGATGATGAAAGTACTGTGCTGTAACGTATTGTTGTGCTATGGAAAAGGCTGTCTCCTTGTAGCTATACCACAAAAGTTACTAATAAAACATGTTTTGATTTCCAGAAGAATTCAGAAAAACTGTGCAGATATAAAACAGATACACCGCAAAAGCAACATTGTAAATTGTCACTCATTAGTAGCGTCGTGATAAAACCGTGTAGTTGTGACTTAAACTAACCACTGTGTCGTCTGGTATCTCACAGAAAGTACATTAAACCCAGAATGTATTTTCAAGTAAACCAAAATGTTGCATTAAAATCTCATTAGCAGTACCAGTATGTGTCCTAAGTATGTAAGCCTAATAGTCGTTACGTAATCGTGCAACTAACAAGCAAGAATGTACAAATACAACACTGTGTCGTCTGTTCACTATAACAATGCATTCGTAATTTCTGTTTAAAAATGTTCCCTAGGTTCTAGACTGGATATTTAACTTCAAACATTGTTGCATGTTAACAGTTTCTTAAGTCTGACAAAGCATACTGGAAATGTGAAGTGAAAAGTTTTATGGCAAAGACAAAGTTAAAAAGCAGATTATCTTTCAATAAACGGTTTTACATGTGAAATATGGTGTAAACCTTTACTCTTCCTAGTACGCAGAGTTTCAACTTCAACGCAATTATCATGTTTTATACGTCAGTAAGGAATGCTAAAATTTTTCTCAAGGTTAGCGTCTTATGTTATTTTTCTCGGAGCCAGCGGGCGCACGCGGCTGCCTGCTGCGCGAGTCATTGTCTGTCTCTTTGTTGGCGCGCGTTGTTATTGGAATTAGGAGACCTAACTTCTACAAATTTACCTTGCCCAGAGGGCCCAGCGCTGTTTAAATCCCGCCAGTTCTGATGAAATTCAGGTCTGCCGTTATGATTATATCGTCTGTCGTCATGTCGGTAGATTCCGTAGTTTCTTCCTTGTTGGTGACGTGGTGGAGAATTTCTCCCGGAATCGTAACTGCGCGCTGGTCCGTTGCGTCTAAAGTTATTCTGTCTCCCTTGATAGTATTTATTTTGGTTCCCATATTGTCTGTTTATCTTATTGTCTCTGTGATAGTCATTACCACGGAGAGGTGATCTTTCCCTGTAGTTATTACTACTCTGCCAACGGTTGTCATACGGGTGGTGTCTGTTTTGGTCACGATTTGTGTTGTGAGAATAGCCTTGTCATGTCAAGTTATTACTTCTTTCATCGCGGAATTGCGACGGATGTGACCTGTAATTGTTGTGTTCCTGGTTTCGCGTTCCGCGATTGTCAGTGTCAATTTCTAATTCTTTTAAGAGTCCCTGAAATGCTTCAATGTCGTCTTTGCAACGTCCTGCCAAAATAATATGTCGTAAATGTTCAGGCAGTTTGATTAAGCAAATGCGGATGAGTTCTGAGGGGCTGTATGGGTTTGAAAGATACTGATTCTTATGCAACATGTCTTCAAAATATTTCACGAGACTGGAGAATTCAGATTGTTCGAAATGTTTCATCATTATGATGCCATGTTTTACTCGGTCTTGTGTAGCTTGAGACCAATATGCTGAGAGGAAGGCATGGTAAAACTCTCCTTCACTGTGGCAATCGTGAATTACCGATCGCATTCTTACAGCTGGTTCATTCTCCAAGTAGCCACACATAAATTCTAATCTGTGTTCTAACGACCAGTTGGGAGGAAAACAATGCGAGAATTGATGGAGCCATGCTTGTGGATGAATGTCGTTGGCAGAATTCTTAAATGTTTTGAATTTACGTGTAGTAATGAACAGCTTATAGTCAAAATCATCATGTCGGCGAGTCGCATATTGGTCATTGTTAGGTCGTGTCGGCCGTTCCATCTCAAAATTCGGTGCACATTGCCAATTTCTTTCATAACTTCCGAAATGCCCTGTGTTATTATTTTGTGGCTTTTCCGTATTTCTAAGTTCCTCTTCCCGTGTTGGAGCGCGAGAGTCCTCTGAAATATGTAATTCTTGTGTTACCTGTGTCAGCTGATCTTGTACTTCCCGGATTTCTCTTTTATACTGTGTATTGATTTGATTTTGATTCTGTTTGAATTTTCTAATTTGTTCATACTCTTCTGTGTCAGTGAAGGCTACAGGTCTTGTGTCATTCAGATCATCATCTACCTTTGTAAATAAGTTAGTGACCTGATCCGAAAGTTCGGCTACTTTCTCCTATAGTGAACACATTTCCTCAGTGTGTTTTTCTGAACCAAGTTTCAGAGTGTCCATTTGTGTTGAAATCGAATCTACTGTGTCCTTTAAGTTTTCCTGAGTTTTTGCAAGTTGCATAACTGAATCGGTAGATGCAACTGAGTCAATTTTAGCCCACAAGGTCTCATGATTTTCATGAACAATGGTTTGCAGTTCTTTTATGGCTGCTTCGTGATTCTGTAATGCATTTTCATGCCGCGAAAAAATAGGTTGAAAATGCCTACAAATTTGTGTTTTTGCGTCATTGCAGGCTTTTTGACATTTCGATTCAATGTTATGTAACTCAGTAGTTAAATCTTCACGTGTTTGTTCAAGTGTTTGTTCCAATGAGTCTAACTTTTTAAGATTTTGTTCCACTGTGTCTAACTTTTGAAGCTTTTGCTGTGTTTGTCTCTGATTTTGTTCCATTGTGTCTAACTTTTGAAGCTTTTGCTGTGTTTGTCTCTGATTTTGTTCCATTGTGTCTAACTGTTGCTGTGTTTGTCTCTGATGTTGTTCCATTGTGTCTAACTTTTTAAGATTTTGTTCCACTGTGTCTAACTTTTTAAGATTTTGTCCCATTTGTCTCTGATTTTGTTCCATTTGTTGCATTAATTGCAATAATAATGTATTAGTGTCTGGAATCTGTTTCTCTACGCTTTTCGGCAGTGCATTTGCACCGGCAACATTCACATTTTGACAAGCAGAAAATGTGTCTTGACTTATTTGAGAAAACGGTGATGACCCAAAACCTGAATCTACAGTATTTGCGAAATTGTGTCCTGTCATTTCGGATTCCTGAGGCGAGCTGTTGCCAACCGATCGATCGATAATGCTTCCCTGTTCACTACCTGTTTCACTGTCTACAACATTGTTTGCAGCCCGCTCCATTTCCCTATGCACGATTACCAAAAATTACTACTTTGAACATCAGTTAATTCATTACTCGGTGGCGCTAACACACTGCTTTCATTTTCACTGTCATTTCTCAGTTTACTTTGGAGCCTAGTATTACGTTTTTCACACGCCATTATTGTCACAATATTTCACACGATAACACAGAAAAACACAATTTGAAGATCAAAAATAAGAGAACACATTAACATAGCACTGAAAATAATATCTAGTTAATTGCAGCTGCGAAATACTTGGTGCAAATCTACATGCATGCCACAACTGTTTTACTGTACAACAATGAAAGACTGCAACTACAAAGGAGATTTTCTCTACAATTACGCGCTAGCAATAAACAATAGCTACACTAATTACACAAACTACAAGAAAAAATCAGAAGATTCCAGTGAGGTATCCTCGGCTAAGGGTCGACATATGAAACGTCCCCATTGAACAATTCTACATGACTGTGCTTAAACTGACACACAATATTTTGTTAGCGCAACGCAATCTGACTTTCAAAATTCCCTACAAAAGAATGGCCCTGACTAACATTAAACTATACCTTTCACAAATCACTTACCTCACAAAAATCTTCGCTGCTCAAGCTACTGCAATACAGCGAGCGCCACTACTGCCAGCTAAATAAAAGATTCAAACTACTGAAGGCACTAACTACTGATAGGGATAGTTAGCAAATGAAAGATATTAATAGAGAACAAACAATGTATTTACCTTGATATCATCATATATAAATATAGCAGTTCATGACAAATTACAAAACTCCGCCATCTCTCTCCCGACATCCACCACTGCTGGCGGCTCACCTCCAACTGCGCAACGCTACGCGCTGTTCACAGCCAGCTGCCTAACACTACAATGGCGAGTATTACAACAATGCAAAGCAGACACAGACTGCCCACAGCACAGCCAGTGATTTTCATACAGAGGTGGCGTTACCAATAAAAAAACCTAAACAGCCTACTTACAACATTTGTCTTCAGAGAGTGGTAGTTGGATAGCTCTATTGCTCATCTACCGGAATGCTGCCATTTTGTGGGGTGTGGGGTGACAAGAGGAGGATTGTAATATGTGTTGTGGTAGGCTGCCAATAAATTTCAAACTGATGTCTGTTATTCTTTATTCTAATGGTAAGGTCTAAGAAATTTATACTGTCATGTGTTAGGTGTCCAACTGTGAATTTGATGTTTTCATGGGAGTTGTTGAATAACTGGTTCAACTCACTGATGTCATCTTTTGTGCCATTGATTGAAATGATGGTAGTAGTAAATGATATTTTTGAGGAAGTGGTGATTGGAATACAGGATTTTGTCTTCTGAGTTACTTATAAATATTTCAGCTAGCACCGAGCGAGGTGGCGCAGTGGTTAGCACACTGGACTCGCATTCGGGAGGACGACGGTTCAATCCCGTCTCCGGCCGTCCTGATTTAGGTTTTCCGTGATTTCCCTAAATCGTTTCAGGCAAATGCCGGTATGGTTCCTTTGAAAGGGCACGGCCGATTTCCTTCCCAATCCTTCCCTAACCCGAGCTTGCGCTCCGTCTCTAATGACCTCGTTGTCGACGGGACGTTAAACACTAACCACCACCACCACCTTCAGCTAGCAATCCGGAAAGATATGAGCCCATTCCCAGACCATCTGTTTCCTTGTAGATTTTTATTGTTACATTTAAAATAGTGGTGTGAAAGTGTGAATTCAAGTAATTCCATTAGTTCAGTAATGTGAATTGAAGGGATTTTTTTATGCTTTTGTAGGTTGGCATTGATTATCTGTAGTGTGGGATCTATTGGCACAGAAGAATAAACGTTTTGTATGTCGAATGAGGCAAATGTGGCTCCATCAGGTACTTGTATGTTTTTGACATATTGTGTGAATTCTGTTGTGTTTTTAAGTGTCCTCTAATTATTGAATGTGTATGCTTCTTTGAGAATTTTGAAGAGCATTTTGTTTGAGTTTGTATGTTGGGCTTTTCTTACAGGTCACCTAGGCCTGATGGGGGTAACATTTTTGTGTATCTTTGGTTGTAATCTAGGGCAAGGTGCTTGTTGGCTTGTTGTTACAATGTTTCTTGCCTCTTGGATGGTGAATAGAAAGTTGATGCTGTTTGAAATGTGTTTAATCTCTTTTTGTATTCTGGCTGTTAGATCTTTACGTATTTTGGTTATGTTGTTGGTTTCGAAGAAGTCTAAAGTTTTTTCTACGTATGTTGCTCTGTTCATTACAAAATTGGTGTTAGCCGTGTCACCATCGTCTGACCATCTCCTTGAAGGAGACTGTAATTCTCACTCTGCAGCGGAGTATGCGCTGATGTGAAATTTCCTGGCAGATTAAAACTGTGTGCCCGACCGAGACTCGAACTCGGGACCTTTGCCTTTCGCGGGCAAGTGCTCTACCATCTGAGCTACCGAAGCACGACTCACGCCCGGTACTCACAGTTTTACTTCTGCCAGTACCTCGTCTCCTACATCCCAAACTTTACAGAAGCTCTCCTGCGAACCTTGCAGAACTAGCACTCCTGAAAGAAAGGATACTGCGGAGACATGGCTTAGCCACAGCCTGGGGGATGTTTCCAGAACGAGATTTTCACTCTGCAGCGGAGTGTGCGAAGATATAAAACTTCCTGGAAGACTAAAACTGAGTGCCGGACCGAGACTCGAACTCAGGACCATTGCCTTTCGCGAGTAGAGCACGTGCCCGCGAAACGCAAAGGTCCCTAGTTCGAGTCTCGGTCCTACTCACAGTTTTCATCTGCCAGGAAGTTTCAGACTTGAAGCTGTTGACACCAAGTAAGTCACCAGGTCCGGATGGAATCCGCATCCGGTTTTTCAGAAAACTTACCTAGCTTGCATTTATCGCGAATATCTCAGCCAGTGCAAAGTCCCCAGCGACTGGAAGACAGCGCAGCTGCCTCCTGTGTATAAGAAAGGCAAAAGAACGGACCAGAAAAATTACAGACCAATATCCCTAACAACGATTTGCTACAAAATCCATGAAACATATTCTCAGTTCGAATGCAATAATTTTTTTTTCAGACCGAGAATATTATGTCCACGAATCAGCACGCCTTTAGAAAGCATCAGTCGTGTGAAACCCACATGATGTATCGCAAACTATGGATGAAGGGCGACAGGTAGATTCCATGTTTCTAGATTTCCGGAAAGCATTTGACACGGTGCCCCATTGCAGGCTGCTAACGAAGATATCTACTAATGAAGATAAGCGTGTGGCCCGAAGGCTCCTTAAATAATAAATGGCTCTGAGCACTATGGGACTCAACTGATGAGGTCGTTAGTCCCCTAGAACTTAGAACTAGTTAAACCTAACTAACCTAAGGACATCACAAACATCCATGCCCGAGGCAGGATTCGAACCTGCGACCGTAGCGGTCTTGCGGTTCCAGACTGCAGCGCCTCTAACCGCACGGCCACTTCGGCCGGCCCTTAAATAATAGAACCCCGTATGTTGTCCTTGAGGGAAAATGTTGATCAGAGTCAAGGATAACGTTAGGAGTGCCTCAGAAAAGTGTGACAGGACCGCTGTTGCTCTCTGTATACATACACTACTGGCCATTAAAAGTGCTACACCACGAAGGTGACGTGCTACAGACGCGAAATTTAACCGACAGGAAGAAGATGCTGTGATATGCAAATGATTAGCTTTTCAGAGCATTCACACAAGGTTGGTGACACCTACAACGTGCTGACATGAGGAAAGATTCCAACCGATTTCTCATACACAAACAGCAGTTGACCAGCGTTGCCTGGTGAAACGTTGTTGTGATGGCTCGTGTAAGGAGGAGAAATGCTTACTATCACGTTTCCGACTTCATACAGGTCGCCTATCGCGATTGCGTTGGTCGAGATCCAATGACTGTTAGTCGAAGATGGAATCGGTGGGTTCAGGAGGGTAATATGGAACGCCGTGCTGGATCCCAACGGCCTCGTATCATTGGCGATCGAGATAACGGGCATCTTACCCGCATGGCTGCAACGGACCGTGCAGCCATTTCTCAATCCCCGAGTCAACAGATGGGGACGTTCGCAAGACAACAACCATCTGCACCAACAGTTCGACGACGTTTGCAGCAGCACGGACTATCAGCTCGCAGACCGTGGCTGCGGTTACTCTTGCCGCTGCATAACAAACAGGAGCGCCTGCGATGGTGTACTCGACGACGAACCTGGGTGCACGAATGGCAAAACGTGTTTTTTTCGAATGGCTCCAGGTTCTGTTTACAGCATCGTGATGGTCGCATCCGTGTTTCGCGACATCGCGGTGAACGCACATTGGAAGCGTGTATTCCTCATCGCCATACTGGCGTATCACCAAGCGTAGTGGTATGGGGTGCCATCGGTTACACGTCTCGGTCACCTCTTGTTCGCACTGACGGCTCTTTGAACAGTGGACGTTACATTTCAAATGTGTTACGACCCGTGGCTCTACCCTTCATTCGATCCCTACGAAACCCTACATTTCAGCAGGATAATGCACGACCGCATGTTACAGGTCCTGTACGGGCCTATCTGGATACAGAAAATGTTCGACTGCTGCCCAGGCCAGCACATTCTCCTGATCTCTCACCAATTGAAAACGACTGGTCAATGGTGGCCGAGCAACTGGCTCGTCGCAATACGCCAGTCACTACTCTTGATGTGGTATCGTGTTGAAGCGGCATGGGCAGCTGTACCTGTACACGCCATCCAAGCTCTGTTTGACTCAATGCCCAGGCATATCAAGGCCATTATTACAGCCAGAGGCGGTTGTTCTGGGTACTGATTTCTCAGGATCTATGCACCCACATTGCGTGAAAATGTAATCACATGTGAGTTCTAGTATAACATATTTGTCCAATGAATACCCGTTAATCATCTGCATTTCTTCTTGGTGTAGCAATTTTAATGGCCAGAAGTGTAAATGGTCTGGAGGACAGGGTGGGCAGCAGTCTGCGGTTGTTTGTTGATGATGCTGTGATGCATGGAAAGTGTGGTCGTCCAGTGACTGTAGGAAGATCCAAGATGGCTTGAGAAATTTTTGTGTGTGTGTGTGTGTGATGAGTGGCAGCTGGCTCTAAGATTAGAAAAAATATAAGTTAATGTGGATGAGTAGGAAAAATAAACACGAAATTTCAGCTAATGCCTTATTAGCGAGCTGCATGACACAGTTATATCAATTAAAAATCCAACGCGTAACGTTGCAAAGCGATATGAAATGGAATAAATATGTAGCAGGGAAGACGAATGCAGAGCATGGGAGAATTTTAGGAAATTGCGGTTTGTCTGTAAATGAGACCGCATATAGAAGACTAGTTAGGCCCCCTCTTGAGGATTATTCTAGTGTCTCGAATCTGCGACAGGTCAGATTAAAGGAAGACGTCTTAGCGGGCTGCTAGACTTGTTGCCTGTGGATTCCGACAGCACGCAACTGTTACGGAGATGCTTCGGGAACTCAAATGGAAATCCCTGTAGAGAAGGCGACGTTCTTTTCGAGAAACACTGTTGAGAAAAATTACAGAACCGGCATTTGAAACTGACTGCCGAACGATTCTACTGTCGCCAACATCCAATGCGTGTAAGGACCAGATAAGGTAAGAGAAGAAGGGCATTCTACGGAGACATACAGAGTCGTTTATCCCTCGCTCTATTTCCGAGTGGAACAGGAAACGAAATGAGATGTACAGGGTAGCCTCCGCCACGCACCGTACTGTGGTTGCAGTATATGTATGTACACACATCAAAACAGTTTTGCATCCCCTCGGTTGTGAATGTTCCGGAACTATAAAGAAAATTGGAATGAGGGTCAACAAAAACATCATTTCTCTCCTTTTTATTGCTCATGAAAACCACAAATAGCATGTTGTACCACCATACATCGAGAACTTCAGAGGTGGGGACTCCAACCTTCCCTCGATATGTTGGCAAAAATACTTGTTCAAAACCGGTGGTAGGCAGAAAACATCTACCGAGATTGTCCTAAATGCTTTCTCCGAAAATTATTTCGAGCAGTTAGTCCACGAGCCCACGCGAATTGTAAATGGTTGCGAAAACACACTTGACCTCTTAGCCACAAACAATCCAGAGCTAATAGAGAACATCATGACTGATACAGGGATTAGTGATCACAAGGTCGTTGTAGCTAGGCTCAATACCGTTTCTTCCAAATCCACCAGAAACAAACGCAAAATAATTTTATTTAAAAAAGCGGATAAAGTGTCACTAGAAGCCTTCCTGAGAGACAATCTCCATTCCTTCCGAACTGACTATGCAAATGTAGACGAGATGTGGCTCAAATTCAAAGATATAGTAGCAACAGCAATTGAGAGATTCATACCTCATAAATTGGTAAGAGATGGAACTGATCCCCCGTGGTACACAAAACAGGTCCGAACGCTGTTGCAGAGGCAACGCAAAAAGCATGCGAAGTTCAGAAGAAGGCGAAATCCCGACGATTGGCTAAAATTTACAGACGCGCGAAATTTGGCACGGACTTCAATGCGAGATGCCTTTAATAGGTTCCACAACGAAACATTGTCTCGAAATTTGGTAGAAAATCCGAAGAAATTCTGGTTGTATGTAAAGTACACAAGCGGCAAGACGCAGTCAATACCTTCGCTGCGCAGTGCCGATGGTACTGTTACCGACGACTGTGCCGCTAAAGAGGAGTTATTGAACGCAGTTTTCCGAAATTCCTTCACCAGGGAAGACGAATGGAATATTCCAGAACTTGAAACACGAACAGCTGCTAGCAAGAGTTTCTTAGAAGTACATACCTTAGGGGTTGCGAAGCAACTCAAATCGCTTGATACGGGCAAGTCTTCAGCTCCAGATTGTATACCGATTAGGTTACTTTCAGATTACGCTGATACAATAGCTCCCTACTTAGCAATCATACACAACCGCTCGCTCACCGATAGATCTGTACCTGCAGATTGGAAAATTGCGCAGGTCGCACCAGTGTTTAATAAGGGTAGTAGGAGTAAACCATCTAACTACAGACCTATATCACTTGCAGTAGGGTTTTGGAGCATATACTGTATTCAAACATTATGAATCACCTCGAAGGGAACGATCTATTGATACGTAATCAGCATGGTTTCAGAAAACATCGTTCTTGTGCAACGCAGCTAGCTCTTTATTCGCACGAAGTAATGACCGCTATCGACAGGGGATCTCAGGTTGATTCCGTGTTTCTAGATTTCCGGAAAGCTTTTGACACCGTTCCTCACAAGCGACTTCTAATCAAGCTGCGGGCCTATGGGGTATCGTCTCAGTTGTGCGACTGGATTCGTGATTTCCTGTCAGGAAGGTCGCAGTTCGTAGTAATAGACGGCAAATCATCGAGTAAAACTGAAATGATATCATGTGTTCCCCAGGGAAGCGTCCTGGGACCTCTGCTGTTCCTGATCTATATAAATGACCTGGGTGACAAATCTAAGCAGTTCTCTTAGGTTGTTCGCAGATGATGCTGTAATTTACCGTCTATTAAGGTCATCCGAAGACCAGTATCAGTTGCAAAGCGATTTAGAAAAGATTGCTGTACGGTGTGACAGGTGGCAGTTGACGCTAAATAACGAAAAGTGTGAGGTGATCCACACGAGTTCCAAAAGAAATCCGTTGGAATTCGATTGCTCGATAAATAGTACAATTCTCAAGGCTGTCAATTCAACTAAGTACCTGGGTGTTAAAATTACGAACAACTTCAGTTGGAAAGACCACATAGATAATATTGTGGGGAAGGCGAGCCAAAGGTTGCGTTTCATTGGCAGGACACTTAGAAGATGCAACAAGTCCACTAAAGAGACAGCTTACACTACACTCGTTCGTCCTCTGTTAGAATATTGCTCCGCGGTGTGGGATCCTTACCAGGTAGGATTGACGACATCGAAAGGGTGCAAAAGGAGGGCATATCGTTTTGTATTATCACGTAATAGGGGAGAGAGTGTGGCAGATATGATACGCGAGGTGGGATGGAAGTCATTACAGCAAAGACGTTTTTCGTCGCGGCGAGATCTATTTACGAAATTTCAGTCGCCAACTTTCTCTTCCGAATGCGAAAATATTTTGTTGAGCCCAACCTACATAGGTAGGAATGATCATCAAAATAAAATAAGAGAAATCAAAGCTCGAACAGCAAGGTTTAGGCGTTCGTTTTTCCCCCGCTGTTAAATGTGAATTGCAGAGTAGTCATGTAGATGTAAATGTAGATGTACCTCTAACACCCAGTAGCACGTCCTCTTGCATTGATGCATACCTGTATTCGTGGTGGCATACTAGCCACAAGCTCATCTTGGCACTCCTCAACGGCGATTCGACGTAGATCACTCAGAGAGGTTGGTGGGTCACGTCGTCCATAAATAGCTCTTTTCAATCCATATCAGGCATGTTCGATAGGGTTCATGTCTGGAGAATATGCTGGCCACTCTAGTCGAGCGATGTCGTCATCCTGAAGGAAGTCATTCACAAGATGTGCACGATGGGGGGTGCGAATTGTCGTCCCTGAAGAGGAATGCCTCGCCAGTACGCTGCCGATATGGTTGCACTATCGGTCGGAGGATGGCATTCACGTATCGTACAGCCGTTACGGCACCTTCCACGATCACCAGCGGCGTACATCGGCCCCAGATAATGGCGCCGCAAAACATCAGGGAAACATCCACCATGCTGCACTCGCTGGACAGTGTGTCTAAAGCATTGAGTCTGAACGGGTTACCTTCAACACGTCTCTGATGAATGTCGGGTTGAAGGCATATGTGACACTCATCGGTGAAGAGAATGTCATGCCAATCCTGAGCGGTCCATTCGGCATGTTGTTCGGCCAATCTATCGTGATTGCAAAGACGAACCTCGCCATGGACGTCGGGAGTGAACTTGCGCGCCATGCAGCCTATTGCGCACAGTTTGAGTCGTAACACGACGTCTTGTGACTGCACGAAAAGCATTATTCAACATGGTGGCGTTGCTGTCAGGGTTCCCCCCGAGCCATAATCCGTAGGTAGCAATCATACACTGTAGTAGTAGCCCCTGAGCGGTCTGAGAGAGGCGTGTCATCAACAGTTCCTGTCTCTCTATATCTCCTCGATGTCCGAACAACATCGGTTTGGTTCACTCTGAGACGCCTGGACACTTCCCTTGTTGAGAGCCCTTCCTGGCACAAAGTAACAATGCGGACGCGATCGAACCGCGGTATTGCCTTCTAGGCATGTACCTCCTTCCTTGGGGAATGACTGGAACTGATCGGCTGTCGGATCCCCTCCGTCTAATAGGCGCTGCTCATGCATGGTTGTTTACATCTTTCGGCGAGTTTCGTGTAATTTCTGAACAGTCAGAGGGACTTTGTCTGTCATAAAATATCACAGGTCAACGTCTATCTTCAGGAGTTTTGGGGACTGGTGTGATCCAAAGCTCTTTTTGATGTATGTAGATGTAGGTAAAGAATGGGATACGTCAGTTTGTCAGAAAAAAAGCAGAGTATGATTTACAGTGATTTTCCATCTACAGCAGAGTGGAAGCTGGTATGAAACTTCCTGGCAGATTTAAACCGTGTGGGAGTGGAGCCTGCGAGATGAGGTGCTTACTGGCGGTAGAGAGGCCGTGAGGGCGGCCGTGAGTCGCAGTTGGACAGCTCACTCGGTAGAGCTAGTGTACCGAAAAGCCAGACTCCCTGGTTCCAGGTCCTGTCTGGCACAGAGTTTTAATCTGCCACGATGTTTCAGCGGAGTATGAAGAACCGCAAGGCCTTCATGAAATGTATGAAGCTCCAACTGGATGCAGTAGCAGGACGCTATAGCCAAACAAACGGCGCAGCTATTCTTTGATTACCGCGGAGGGCGCTGATTGGTTGAGTGGGCAGTTCGCCCGCAAGAGGGGAGCTCGTATCGATTGGCTGCGCGCTAATAGCCTAATTGGTGCTCGAGCGGCCATTGCGGTGTGACGTAATTGGTGCTCAGGTGGCTGCCACTGGAGAACATTACCACCGGAGCACCCAGCCACCCGGCATGCTACGACCTCCACTCAACCGCTCGAAAGAACTCGCTTAAATTGCGTCCAACCTACAGATTTTCAATTCGTTATAACAGAAAATAAGTTTAGTGGCGTCGATTGTTTGCGTTCGGTAAGGGCGTTTATTACAACTCTGTTCACAGGAAAGTTTCCTCACTGTGCTACGAAAAGGATTTGTGAGCCATTGTTCCAGATGCCCTTGTTGTTGTGGTCTTCAGTCCAGAGACTCGTTTAATGCAGCTCTCCATTGCTACTCTATCCTGTGCAAGCTTCTTCATCTTCCAGTACGTACTGCAGCCTACATCCTTCTGAATCTGCTTAGTGTATTCATCTCTTGGTCTCCCTCTACGATTTTTACGCTCCACGCTGCCCTCCAATACCAAATTGGTGATCCCTTGATGATGTCTCAGAACATGTCCTATCAACCGATCCCTTCTTCTAGTCAAGTTGCGCCACAAACTCCTCTTCTCCCTAATTCTATTCAGTACCTCCTCGTTAGTTATGTGATCCACCCATCTAAACTTCAGCATTCTTCTGTAGCACCACATTTCGAAAGCTTCTACTCTCTTATTGTCTAAACCAATTATCCCCCACGTTTCACTTCCATTTGAAGCCATTTATGGACTTGTGTTCCCAAACAACGGTGTAATTTCTATGGATGACAGAGAGCTCTGTCACTGGGCCACAGTTGTTCGCAACTTGTTTGAAGAACATTCTGGATTGTTCGAGCGAATGATTGGACCTCCCAGGTCACCTGACATAAATCCCATCGATCATATATGGAACAATCGGAAGTTCAGTTCGGGCACGAAATCCTCCACCATGAACACATCCGCATGGACGGCTATAGAGTAGGCCTGGCTCAATGTTTCTTCAGAGGACTTTCAAGGACTTGTTGAGCCCATGCCACGTCGAATTTCTGTACGACACTGGGCAGGAGGAGGTCCGATACGATATTAGGAGGTATCCTGTGACCTTTGTCTTTTCGGTGTATTGACTTAGCACCGGCCTATGACACCATACGTCTACATAAGCCGGCCGGACTGACAGAGCGGTTCTAGGCGCTACAGTCTGGAACCGCTACGGTCGCAGGTTCGAATTCTGCCTCGGGCATGGATGTGTGTGATGTCCTTAGGTTAGTTAGGTTTAATTAGTTCTAAGTTCTATGCGACTGATGAGCTCAGATGTTAAGTCCCGTAGAGCCATTTGAACAATTTTGAACGCCGGTAAATGCCAAGCGACGCCTCGCTTGGCGTAAGGAGCGTAAACATTGGACGATTGAACAGTGGAAAAACGTCGTGGAATGACGAATCACGGTACACAGTGTGGCGATCCGATGGCAGGGTGTGGGTATGGTGAATGCCCGGTGAACGTCATCTGCCAGGGTGTGTAGTGCCAACAGTAAAATTCGGAGGCTGTCGTGTTATGATGTGGTCGTGTTTTTCATGGAGGGGGCTTTGTACCCCTTGTTGTTTTGCGTGGCTCTATCACAGCACAGGCCTACATTGATGTTTTAAGCACCTTCTTGCTTCCTACTGTTGAAGAGCAACTCAGGCGATTGCATATTTCAACACGATCGAGCACCTGTTCATAATGCACGGCCTGTGGCGGAGTGGTTGCACGACAACGACATCCCCGTAATGGACTGGCCTGCACAGAGTCCTGACCTGAATCAGATAGAACACATGGATGTTTTGGAACGCCGACTTCGTGCCAGACCTCACCGACCGACATCGATACCTCTCCTCAGTGCAGCACTCCGTGAAGATTGGGCTGACATTGCCCAACAAACCTTCCTGCACGTGGTTGAACTTATGTCTGAGAGAGTGAAAGCTGACATGAAGGCTATGGGTGGGCCAACACGATACTGAATTCCAGCATTACCGATGGAGGGCAACTTCTAAGTCATTTTCAGACTGGTGTCCGGATACTTTTGATCACATAGTGTATAAGCGAAAAAGGGAAAAATTCTATAACGCTGATGACTTGACAACACCCACACAATCTAAGGCAGTATTCCTAGATTTTGGGAAATTGTTTGACACGGTGTGCCGCTGCACCCTTTAAAGAAGGTACGACTGTATGGAATGGGTTCACAGATGTGTGAGCGGCTCGAAGATTTCTTAAACAATAGAATCAACTTCGTGCTCTTCGACGGCCAGTGTTCATCAGAGACAAGGGTATCGTCAGGAATGTCCCAGGGAAGTGTGATAGGACCGCTGGTGTTCTCTATATACATAAATGATCTGACAGACAGGGTGGGCAGCAAACTGCGGTTGTTTGCTGATGATGCCGTGGCGTAGGGTAAGGTGACGAAGTTGAGTGACTGTAGGAGGGTACAAGACGACAGACAAAATTTCCTGTTAGTCTGATGATTGGCAGGAAGCCCTAAATATGGAAAAATGTAAGTTGATGCGTTGTTGTTGTTGTGACCTTCAGTTCAAATGGTTCAAATGGCTCTGAGCACTATGGGACTCAACATCTTAGGTCATAAGTCCCCTAGAACTTAGAACTACTTAAACCTAACTAACCTAAGGACATCACACACACCCATGCCCGAGGCAGGATTCGAACCTGCGACCGCAGCAGTCCCGCGGTTCCGGACTGCAGCGCCAGAACCGCACGGCCACCGCGGCCGGCTGATCTTCAGTCCTGAGACTGGTTTGACGCAGCTCTCCATGCTACTCTATCCTGTGCAAGCTTCTTCATCTCCCAGTACCTACTGCAGCCTACATCCATTTGAATCTGCGTGGTGTATTCACTTCTTGGTCTCCCTCTACGATTTTTACCCTCCACGCTGCCCTCCAATGCTAAATTTACGATCCCTTGGTGCCTCAGAACATGTCCTACCAACAGGTCCCTTCTTCTAGTCAAGTTGTGCCACAAACTCCTCTTCTCCCCAATTCTATTCAATACCTCCTCATTAGTTATGTGATCTACCCATTTAATCTTCAGCATTCTTCTATAGCACCACATTTCGAAAGCTTCTATTCTCTTCTTGTCCAAACTAGTTATCGTCCATATTTCACTTCCATACATGGATACACTCCATACAAATACTTTCAGAAACGACTTCCTGACACTTAAATCAATACTCGATGTTAACAAATTTCTTCAGAAATGCTTTCCTTGATGCGTATGAGTAGGAAAAACAAATCCGTAATGTTGGGATACAGCATTACTAGTGCCCTGCTTGACACAGTAAGGTCGTTTAAATATCCGGGCGTAGCGTTGCAAAGCGGTATGAGGTTGGACGAGCATGTGAGAATTATGGTAGGGAAGGCGAATGGTCGACTTCGGTTGATTGGGAGAATTTTGGGGAAATATGGCTCACTTGTAAAGGAGGCAGCATATAGGACGCCGTTGCGACCTATTTTTGGGTACTGTTAGAGAGGTTGGCGTCAGTACCACTTGGGATTACAAGAAGACATCGTCACATTTCAGAGGCGGGCTGCTCGATTTGTTTCTGGTAGGTTCGAACAACGCGTGAGTGTTACGGAGATACTTCGGGAACTCAAATGCGAATCCCTGGAGGGAAGGGACGTTCTTTTCGAGAAACGCTACTGAGAAAATTTAGGGAACCGTCATTTGAAGGTGATTGGCGAACGATTCTACTGCTACCAACATACACTGTGCGTAAGGACCGCGAAGGTAGGATACGAGAAACGCTACGGTTGCAGGTTCGAATACTGCCTCGGGAATGGATGTGTGTGATGTCCTTAGGTTGGTTAGGTTTAATTAGTGATGACTGACAACCTCAGCTGCCGACAGGTGTTGTTGATATACCTCTATGTGGACAGCTGAAAATGTGTGCCCCGACCGGGACTCGAACCCGGGATCTGCTGCTTACATGGCAGACGCTCTATCCATCTTTTTTTTTTATCTCATTTTGTTCGCTTTTGTTCGTTGCTTCTGCTCGGGGCGGACGTCGTAAGACATCCGTTGAAGTTCGGTTGTTGATCGATTAACTCAGTTTTTTATTACAGAGGGCAGCTAACCCTCTGACCGAACACGCTGAGCTACCGTGCCGGCAAAACCATCCACAGACTGTCCGGCTCGCCGGACCTAGACACAAATCCGCCGACGGATTCGTGCCGGGGACCAGGCGCTCCTTCCCACTTCGGAAAGCCGTGAGTTAGACCGCTCGGCTAACCGGGCGGGCCTTCTATCTGAGCCACCGAGGACACAGATGAATAGCGCGACTGCAGGGACTTATCCCTTTCACGCTTCCCGTGGGACTCACATTCCCAACTGTCCACAATTCTACGTAAGTATTGTCCCGGTCGGGGCACACATTTTCAGCTGTCCACATCGAGGTATATCAACAACACCTGTCGGCAGCTGAGGTTGTCAGTTAGTCATTATTTATTCCAGGGAAAAGCTGCACGGTCATCAACAGTAACTGTTCTTTCGAGAACAAGTTACTGTCTTCGTATATATAGCTTTAATTAGTTCCAAGTTCTAGGGGACTGATGACCTCAGAAGTTAACTCGCATAGTGCTCACAGCCGTTTGAACCATTTTTGATACGAGAAAATAGGGCTCATGCAGTCAGAGGCATATAGATAGTCGTTTTTCCCTCGCTCTGATTGCGACTGGAACAGGAAAGGAAATGACTAGCAGTGGTACTGGGTACCGTCCAGTGTGCAGCGTACTGTCTACTGCGAAGCATCTATGTACATGTAAATGTAGATGCAGATATAGGTGTAGGGACTGCGAGCAAGGCGAGCGAATACTCACTAGGAACCTATATACGATAAATACACTATGTGATCAAAGGTATCCGGACACCTGGCTGAAAATGACTTAAAAGTTCGTGGCGCCCTCCGTCTTTAATACTGGAATTCAGTATGGTGTTGGCGCACCGTTAGCCTTGATGACAGCTTCCATTCTCGCAGGTATACATTCAGTCAGGTGCTGGAAGGTTTCTTGGGGAATGAGAGCCCATTCTTCAAGAAGTGCTGCACTGAGGAGAGGTATCGATATCGGTCGGTGAGGCCTGGTAAAGTCGGCGTTCCAAAACATCCCAAAGTTGTTCTATAGGATAGGTTCACGAGTCTGTGCAGGCCAGTCCATTGCAGGGATGTTATCGTCGTGTAACCACTCCGCCACAGGCCGTGCATTATGAACAGGTGCTCGATCGTGTTGGAAGATGGAATCGCCATCCGCCAATTGCTCTTCAACAGTGGGAAGCAAGAAGGTGCTTAAAACATCAATGTAGGCCTGTGCTGTGGTAGTGCCACGCAAAACAAGGAGTGAAAGCCCCCTCCATGGCAAGGTCCTGAGTTCGATTCTCGGTCCGGCACAAAGTTCTAATCTGCCAGGAAGTTTCATCCCCATGACTATCGTTTGTCAGTCTATATCGACAGATAAATTATATTCATGGCCATACATTAAAGCATGTTCCATCTTCTTATCACACAGAGCCAGCATCGAGTTTTATGCTAGAAATAGTGATAATCTGATAATGAACGTGAAAAAGTTCGAAAACTGGTTCGTGGGATAATAAATAACTATTCAGAAAACTGACTGGTTGCAGTTTGATGGATCTACATTCAATTAAGTCACCAGTTCTAAAATACGAGGCCTGTTCAGAAAGTAAGCTCCGATTGATTGCCAAATTGAAACCACAGTGAACATCAGAAATGTTTTACTTGTAACAATTAGCTACACCTTTCAGCTACTTCTCTACGTAGTCGCCGTTCTGACTTAGACTTTTGTCATAGCGTTGTACCAACTTTTCAATAGCCTCATCATAGAAGGCAGCCGCCAGTGCTTTCCGCCAATTCTCCACGCTGGCCTACACCTCGTTGTCTGTGTCAAAATGTTGTCTTCAAAGACAGCGGTTCATGTGACCAGAGATGAAACTCAGGGGGAGACAATTGCGGACTGTATTGTGGGTGATCTAACATTTCCATTTGAAAACGATGCAGGAGCATCTTCATTGCCCCTGCAGAATGCGGCTGAGAATTGTCTTGAAGAAGAAACAGCACGACAGTTATGTAATGTTAGCTGCATAGCTCCAGGCGAAATTTCTCACCAGGCCCTCGTACTTGGCGGCAGACACTATTTTCTAGACATCTTTACGCACTCACTGCGAGCTCAGAAATGAGAAGAGCGACGTGATGCTAACTGGGGTTATACTAGAGACACTATCCAACACATCTGTGCAAAGCTTTATCGGATTTTCATAGTCGTTTCCATTTCGCGACCGATCGGAGCTTACTTTCTGAACGCCCCTCGCATCCATAATGGATAAGCTTAGTCCATTGAGGTTGTTTAATATCATTTTAAACCTCGCCATAAGCTCCAGCATTCTTTAAGAATTTGCTTTAAACAAACTGGTACGTGCGATACTGCTGCCTGCGACACGTCAGACATTACTGCTTCCAATTCATCCACGTGCCGCGATTTTCTCTCATGAGCCTTGTAACCTCCCCACAAAAATTTAAATGATATTATTTTAAATGCAAATGGTCATTGAGCTAAGTGTAACCTCCCAGAGAAATTTTGAAACACAATAATTGAATGTTAACTAGAATACAACTTAATGTAACCTCCCAGCAAATAAATTTAAAGACAATGACAATTAAATGTAAAAATCGCAATCTGACTCAAAGTGTAAGCTCTCACGAAAATAATGAAAAACAATTCAATGCTAATG
The DNA here is from genome assembly GCF_021461395.2 of Schistocerca americana. Taxonomy (NCBI): domain Eukaryota; kingdom Metazoa; phylum Arthropoda; class Insecta; order Orthoptera; family Acrididae; genus Schistocerca; species Schistocerca americana. Next base: position 141,513,093 of record NC_060129.1, read on the forward strand.
AGACTTCAGTGACAATGTAAACTCAATTAAACCGAAATATCGGTCTTTGGCCCTGTGCAAAAACAATCATAATTAATTTCTTACCTCATTGAAACTGCATGTCAAATTTCTGCTCTTATTGTTGGCCACGGCTTGGAGGAAATGCATTGCAAGTAATATATATATATATATATATATATATATATATATATATATATATATTTATTTATTTATTTATTTATTTATTTAAATTTAACTGAAACTTTTCTTTAAAGGAAATGGAAGGAAATCATTCGTTCAATTAAATAGTTCTTTTGTTAAAAATATTGCTTTGAAATCAAAATTATTATTGGGGCACTTGTTGCACAAATTAGTTACAGTTAATTTACATTATTAGCTGAGCGCATGAAAAATAATATACCTCATCCTGAATCTTGACCAGAGTGCCATGTCGACGCCCGCCGAGTCCTCACACACAACTGCACTGGGCTGCTACTACCGACAGACTGCCCTGCTCACAGACTGCCCACTGACAGACTGCTCGCAACTGTACTGCACGACTACTACTGACAGAGTACTGCTCGCAACTCTCGCGCGGTCAAGCGCAGACTAGCCACGATAAATGGCTCTCTGGTCAGAGACTCTGCAATGCCTCGCCATCGCCGCCACACAACATACGTGTTTCAGCCTCTTACTCAGCCAACCCCCACAGAAAAAATCGTGAAGAGTTAACTCAGAGCTGCGGGCAGGCCATTCGTGTGCACCACATCTCCCAGTCTGATGACCAGGGTATGACCGTGCAAGTATTGGCGGACATCGTCTGCAAATTGTGCGGGTCCTCCATTCTCCGTGAAGTGAGGCTGTAGGTTGTTCCATTTTTAAATTAGTAGTCCCACTTGACCATGCAGCATTTCCAGCTTTCTTTCGCTATTCACTGTGTTCCACAGAAATAAAGGACCGACAACTTCAGATGACATGATACAACACCGTACTGCCCCCTTCGCATGCTGCTGTGCTTTTTCAACAGATTTGTGTGCGTTTTCAGCTGCCCGTAATGGCAGTTATGCCTTTTTTTACAAATGCTCGAATGTGGAAAATGTGGTATCCCCGTCGGCACAGTAGTGTCTTGTACTGTAGCGAAGTAAGGGAAAGGACATTATTGTGGCTGATATCACCTTTCTACAACACAAATGCACATGTGGATTTGTTTATTTGTAATGGCTACGTAAATTGAATAGAGTCCATCTTTGTGGTACAAGCTCATCAGTGACACTCCTCTTGCAGACAATATTGCTAATCTTGCTGTTACAAACTAATCTGGTCGCTATCTAGTGTCATAGCCTCACTGAGTCAGTGAGCCCCCCCACCCCCACCGGTCAGTGGCAGCCAGCTACACCACTGGCCATTAAAATTGCTACACGAAGGAGAAATGCAGATGATGAACGGGTATTTGCTGGACAAGTATATTATACTAGAACTGACAAGTGATTACATTTTCACGCCATTTGGGTGGATAGATCCTGAGAAATCAGTACCCAGAACAACCACCTTTGGCCGTCATAACGGCCTTGATACGCCTGGGCATTGAGACAAACAGAGCTTGGTTCGCGTGTACAGGTACAGCTGCCCATGCAGCTTCAACACGATACCACAGTTCATCGAGAGTAGTGACTGGCGTATTGTGACGAGCCAGTTGCTCGGCCACCATTGACCAGACATTGTCAATTGCTGAGAGATCTGGAGAATGTGCTGGCCACTGCAGCAGTCGAACATTTTCTGTATCCAGAAAGGCCCGTACGGGACCTGCAACATGCGGTCGTGCATTATCCAGCTGAAATATAGGGTTTCGCAGGGATCGAATGAAGGGTATAGCCACGGGACGTAACACATCTGAAATGCAACGTCCACTGTTCAAAGTGCCGTCAGTCCGAACAAGAGGTGACCGAGACGTTTAACCAATGGCACCCCATACCATCACGCCAGGTGATAAGCCAGTATGGCGATGGCGAATACAGGCTTCCAATGTGCGTTCACCGCGATGTCGCCAAACACGGATGCGACCATCATGATGCTGTAAACAGAACCTGGATTCATTCGAAGAAATGACATTTTGCCATTCGTGCACCCCGGTTCGTCGTCGAGTACACCGTTGCAGGCGCTCCTGTGTGTGATGCAGCGTCAAGTGTAACCGCAGCCACGGTCTCCGAGCTGATAGTCCGTGCTGCTGCAAACGTCGTCGAACTGTTCGTGCAGATGGTTGTTGTCTTGCGAACGTCCCCATCTGTTGACTCAGGGATCGAGACGTGGCTGCACGATCCGTTACAGCCTTCCGGATAAGATGCCTGTCATCTCGACTGCTAGTGATACGAGGCCGTCGGGATCCAGCACGGCGTTCCGTATTACCTTCTTGAACTCACCGATTCCATATTTGGGTAACAGTCATTGGATCTCGACCAACGCGAGCAGCAATAATCCGCTATCGCGATAGGCCACAGTCCGACCTTTATCAAAGTCGGAAACGTGATGGTACGCATTTCTCCTCCTTACACGAGGCATCACAACAACGTTTCACCAGGCAACGCCGGTCAACTGTTGTTTGTGTATGAGAAATCGGTTGGAAACTCCTCATGTCAGCACGTTGTAGGTGTCGCCACCCGCACCAACCTAGTGTGAATGCTCTGAAAAGCTAATCATTTGCATATCACACCATCTTCTTCCTGTCGGTTAAATTTCGCGTCTGTAGCACGTCATCTTCGTGGTGTTGCAATTTTAATGGCCAGTAGTGTGAATACATGCTGTCGAGAAGGCGTTGGCGGCTTGTTCTTGTCGGTGTGTCTCTGGCGTCTCACGTGACAGGCACGCTCGATCCATCCCCTACTATCGATCTTCGCACTAGATCTTTGCTGACCGGTGTGCTAGCGACAGAGTACGCCAGCACAGAAAAAAGGCCATTCCAACCCAAGAAAATATCTCAACACTCCATTCTTCTATCAACACACTGGGAAACAATTGCTACACACAATGTAGCCTCCAGAGTGTAAAAGTGACATCTTTCTTAGGAATCGTTGCAGTCGTGTGATGTGGAAGACCACTTTCACGAGATCCTCGACGCAGTCATTTCGTAGGGCTCCTCATGAACATTTCACACACTCTGTCAACATTCCCTCGTGTCCTTGAAGTTGACAGTCTACTTGATCTTCCCAACACCGACGACACCCCCTGTTGCCAGTAGCTTGGAATGGCAATTTTGAAACGTTTCTGCAGCCAGTGTTGCACAGGTCCGCCGTTTCGCCCTCCACCACATCTGAGCTCACACTGCAGATGTCCAGACCTGATAACGAGACCGAGTGAGAAGGCGCAGTGGTTAGCACACTGGACTCGCTTTCGGGAGGACGACGGTTCAAACGTGCGTCCAGCCATCCTGATTTACATTTTCTGTCATTTCCCTAAATCACTTCAGGCAAATGCCAGGATAGTTCCTCTGAAAGGACACAGTCGACTTCCTTCCCCATCCTTCCCTAGTCCGATGACCTCGCTGATTGATCCCCTCCCCTAAATCAAGCAACCAACCTCATAACGAGCTGCTGTTCTGGCCCATTCTTCGACCGCACACGTAGGAAATTGAACAAAAACAAACGAAAAAATGATGTCAAACGCAACATCTAGCAGTGCTATTCCTAACAAAAGTACCTCTAAGATAACTGGTTCATAAATAAAGAAATTTTAGTACTGTCAGCATTGCACCCCAGTCAGCAATCGTGATAATCTTATATATAAGAAACTATTGCGGTAATGAAACCAACCTCTACCTAGGTTTCAGCCCAAATAATTGAGCCTTCTTCAGAAGATATTTCTGAACATATAATTTGTCTAAGAGGGTATGGTCTAGAAATATGTGACTACGCCTATTCAGGCTGTTTTAGTTTTATTTGTAGACCATGCCCTCTTAGACAAACTATAGATTCAGGTACATTTTCTGAAGAAGGCTCAATTATTTGCGCTGAAACCTAGGTAAAGCTTGGGTTCTAAGAGGGCATGGTCTAGAAACAAAACTAAAACAGCCTGAATAGGCGTTGAAAGTATCTAACCAAAATTGTATCCTTTTATTCTGTGAAAGTATCAGTGATTAGATTGTTCTAAATTAATTATTCAGGAAACCTGCATCTGACTGCGTCTATGAACTTGTTTCTTGCACTCCTCCATTTTGCCACAAATGCAACATGTATTTGACTCAGCAATCAAGTTTAAGAGAATAATGCCGTTTGTGCAACGGCATTAAGATGCTACTGGCAAATTAACTTTTGGCCCTGATGTTTACTTGGTTCTTTCATTGGTGGGTAAGTTTAGTTTACTACTCATTTTCATATTCAATACAAGCAAAGGATGTGGATTATGATTCAGGCTGTTAGATTTAAACGCAATGTTGATCTCAATATATATATCGTTAAAGTTTTAAGCCATACACAAAACCTACTACTTCAAACATTTTGGTAGCACGAATCACTCTTACAAAAAATTTTACAAAACGCTTACTGCGTCAAACCTCGGACATACAAATCCTAACTCTGAACATAAAACCAATTTGAAATGATTAAATATCTTCTCTCATTTACATGCTAAAGTTTGGTCAGGGGCAGCGACCTACCTTAACGCTGTCACCACACGTCTGCTTCCTCCGGGCACATAGCTGCGCCTCTTTGGCTTTTTTTTACTGCATGCGCCCAGCTGTCTTAACCATCAAAGATCCTCCTACTCAAAGATATTATACTCGTTCCACCTTGCGGTTGGCAACTACCGACTATTTTCTGGAGATGCCCTGATCAGACCTTAGCACATACCTTTCAGCGCAGTCACTGTTTTAGTTTTATTTCTAGACCATGCCCTCTTAGGCAAACTATAGATTCAGGTATACTTTCTGAACAAGGCTCAATTATTTCAGCTGAAACCTAGGTAAAGGTGTGTTTCATTACCGCAGTCGAGGCTGATAGTTTCTTAAATAAAAGAAATTTTAGCCGTTTATAAACAGGGAGTGACTTATGAGGCAGCCAGTAGAACATTTGCGCCCACGCAGCCTTCACGCGTGCGTCTGTGACGCCACACCGCCGCCACACGCCGTCGACCCCCCCCCCCCCCACCCCCACCCCACCCTCTAGTCCTGCGTACATGTTTCCGCGCGTAATGACGTCAGTCCCAACGCAATTAAGCCGCGGGACCGCGGGTCAACACCGCCCATGTTTGCCTCTGGCGGCAGTCGGAAAAGCGGCCAAACGCCAAACTGGCCCCAGTGCCGGATACCACCAGCTCTCCACACTGCCAAGTCCGCTAAGCTAAGAGGCGTCCACTGGCTCTCCGTTGTTTCACTTCGCTGTCACCCTGTTCACGTCCTCCACAGCAGACTTCACGCCACAGCCAGCGTCACAGGAGAGATCGATCACGCACAGTATTTCACTGACATTCTACCTGTGGATGCGCGGTTCGAATCTCGAGCACAGGAACAAAAGTGCGTAACTGGTACCTCATCCCATCTCTGATAATTGACGCCGTGACCTATACCTAGGCTATATTTGGCTTCGTGGTGGATGCCTTGTTTCAGTAGTGAGGAATTTCCGTCCATCGGTTATCAAGAAAGAAAATGTTGCCTTGTCGCAGTGGATACACCGGTTGCCGTGCGATCACCAAAGTTAAGCGCTGTCGGGGTTCGTCGGCACTTGGATGGGTGACCATCCCGCCGCCATGCGCTGTTGCCATTTTTCGGGGTGCACTCAGCCTCGTGCCAATTGAGGAGCTCCTCGACCGAATAGTAGCGGCTTCGGCCAAGGATACCATCATAACGACCGGGAGAGCGGTGAGCTGACCCCATGTCCCTCCCATCCGCATCCTCCACTGAGGATGACACGGCGGTCGGATGGTCCCGGTAGGCCACTCGTGGTCTGAAGATGGAGTGCTTTTTTTCTGTTTGCCTGCTAATATCTGTATCGGTATTATAATGAGATATGTGGGAGTTCCAGCACACCTGATTATGGCAATTCACTCACTACACAAAATCAATAATATTACATCCGTACTGTAACATATGGATCAGAATCAACTAATATTAACCAAGGAGGTACCCCACTGTCACCCATTTTTTCAATGTTTATATTAGCGTTGCGATTCACAAACGATTCATTATATCAATGACATATGTGTAAGCGTATCATAACGACCGGGAGAGCGGTGTGCTGACCCCACGCCCCTCCTATCCGCATCCTCCACTGAGGATGACACGGCGGTCGGATGGTCCCGGTAGGCCACTCGTGGCCTGAAGATGGAGTGCATTTTTTCTGTTTGCCTGCTAATATCTGTATCGGTATTATAATGAGATATGTGGGAGTTCCAGCACACCTGATTATGGCAATTCACTCACTGCACAAAATCAATAATATTACATCCGTACTGTAACATATGGACCAGAATCAACTAATATTAACCAAGGAGGTACCCCACTGTCACCCATTTTTTCAATGTTTATATTAGCGTTGCGATTCACAAACGATTCATTATATCAATGACATATGTGTAAGCGTATCATAACGACCGGGAGAGCGGTGTGCTGACCCCACGCCCCTCCTATCCGCATCCTCCACTGAGGATGACACGGCGGTCGGATGGTCCCGGTAGGCCACTCGTGGCCTGAAGATGGAGTGCTTTTTTTCTGTTTGCCTGCTAATATCTGTATCGGTATTATAATGAGATATGTGGGAGTTCCAGCACACCTGATTATGGCAATTCACTCACTGCACAAAATCAATAATATTACATCCGTACTGTAACATATGGACCAGAATCAACTAATATTAACCAAGGAGGTACCCCACTGTCACCCATTTTTTCAATGTTTATATTAGCGTTGCGATTCACAAACGATTCATTATATCAATGACATATGTGTAAGCGTATCATAACGACCGGGAGAGCGGTGTGCTGACCCCACGCCCCTCCTATCCGCATCCTCCACTGAGGATGACACGGCGGTCGGATGGTCCCGGTAGGCCACTCGTGGCCTGAAGATGGAGTGCTTTTTTTCTGTTTGCCTGCTAATATCTGTATCGGTATTATAATGAGATATGTGGGAGTTCCAGCACACCTGATTATGGCAATTCACTCACTGCACAAAATCAATAATATTACATCCGTACTGTAACATATGGACCAGAATCAACTAATATTAACCAAGGAGGTACCCCACTGTCACCCATTTTTTCAATGTTTATATTAGCGTTGCGATTCACAAACGATTCATTATATCAATGACATATGTGTAAGCGTATCATAACGACCGGGAGAGCGGTGTGCTGACCCCACGCCCCTCCTATCCGCATCCTCCACTGAGGATGACACGGCGGTCGGATGGTCCCGGTAGGCCACTCGTGGCCTGAAGATGGAGTGCATTTTTTCTGTTTGCCTGCTAATATCTGTATCGGTATTATAATGAGATATGTGGGAGTTCCAGCACACCTGATTATGGCAATTCACTCACTGCACAAAATCAATAATATTACATCCGTACTGTAACATATGGACCAGAATCAACTAATATTAACCAAGGAGGTACCCCACTGTCACCCATTTTTTCAATGTTTATATTAGCGTTGCGATTCACAAACGATTCATTATATCAATGACATATGTGTAAGCGTATCATAACGACCGGGAGAGCGGTGTGCTGACCCCACGCCCCTCCTATCCGCATCCTCCACTGAGGATGACACGGCGGTCGGATGGTCCCGGTAGGCCACTCGTGGCCTGAAGATGGAGTGCTTTTTTTCTGTTTGCCTGCTAATATCTGTATCGGTATTATAATGAGATATGTGGGAGTTCCAGCACACCTGATTATGGCAATTCACTCACTGCACAAAATCAATAATATTACATCCGTACTGTAACATATGGACCAGAATCAACTAATATTAACCAAGGAGGTACCCCACTGTCACCCATTTTTTCAATGTTTATATTAGCGTTGCGATTCACAAACGATTCATTATATCAATGACATATGTGTAAGCGTATCATAACGACCGGGAGAGCGGTGTGCTGACCCCACGCCCCTCCTATCCGCATCCTCCACTGAGGATGACACGGCGGTCGGATGGTCCCGGTAGGCCACTCGTGGCCTGAAGATGGAGTGCTTTTTTTCTGTTTGCCTGCTAATATCTGTATCGGTATTATAATGAGATATGTGGGAGTTCCAGCACACCTGATTATGGCAATTCACTCACTGCACAAAATCAATAATATTACATCCGTACTGTAACATATGGACCAGAATCAACTAATATTAACCAAGGAGGTACCCCACTGTCACCCATTTTTTCAATGTTTATATTAGCGTTGCGATTCACAAACGATTCATTATATCAATGACATATGTGTAAGCGTATCATAACGACCGGGAGAGCGGTGTGCTGACCCCACGCCCCTCCTATCCGCATCCTCCACTGAGGATGACACGGCGGTCGGATGGTCCCGGTAGGCCACTCGTGGCCTGAAGATGGAGTGCTTTTTTTCTGTTTGCCTGCTAATATCTGTATCGGTATTATAATGAGATATGTGGGAGTTCCAGCACACCTGATTATGGCAATTCACTCACTGCACAAAATCAATAATATTACATCCGTACTGTAACATATGGACCAGAATCAACTAATATTAACCAAGGAGGTACCCCACTGTCACCCATTTTTTCAATGTTTATATTAGTGTTGCGATTCACAAATGATTCATTATATCAATGACATACGTGTAAGCGAGAAAAATTGGCAAAAATTTTTAGTGTCTCTTCATTTATTACATTGTAGTGAAATTTCAATTCCTGAGTATTACATTCCAGTTCCACTCCTGACTGCGACAAAAAAAGTTGAAAAAAGCTTGCACAGGCAGACACTCCTTTCTTGTTCCGTATTTCCTCATATTACACTGAAGAGCTAAAGAAACTGGTACACCTGCCTAACATCGTGTAGAGTCCCCAGGAGCTCGCAGAAGTGCCGCAACACGACGTGGCATGGATTCGACTAATCTCTGAAGTAGGGCTGGAGGGAACTGACACCATGAATCCTGCAGAGCTGTCTATAAATCCATCAGAGTACGAGGGAGTGGAGACATTTTCTGAACAGCAAGGCATCCAAGAACTGCTCAAAAACGTTCACGTCTGGGGAGTTTGGTAGCCAGCGGAATTTATTAAACTCAGAAGAGTCTTCTTGGAGCCACTCTGCAGCAGTTCTGCTGCATTTGCCAAAGACCGTCGGAATTCACAATGGACAGCTGGCCGCAGTGGCCGAGCGGTTCTAGGCACTTCAGTCCGGAACCGCGCTGCTGCTACGGTCGCAAGTTCGAATCCTGCCTCCAGCATGGATGTGTGTAATGTGCTTAAGTTAGTTAGGTTGAAGTAGTTCTAAGACTAGGGGATTGCTGACCTTAGATGTTAAGTCCCATAGTGCTTAGAGCCATTTAAACCATTTTAACAGTGTGATGGGATGGCTGTGTCCGTACAATGCTCCAACACAGAGACGGCCAAATGTCGGTCTTCACGCGGTGCTGTAAAGCGCTGGCGAATCGATCTTGTTCAACTCGCGTCTTGTACTGACTTGTCTCCCTGTAGCGCGTCCACAACCCCGTGGATGACAGAGGCACTGGAATGTGCAGCAACGGGACTCTAGTCCTCCCTTTCTGGATCAAACAGGCCATCTTTGCATTTTTCTCTGCCTTAAGTCCTCACATTGCCTATGCTTGGTTTAATACAACGACCGCTAGTGACAACTGCCATCTGTGTAAAAAATGGCTCAAATGCCTCTGAGCACTATGGGACTTAACATCTGGGGTCATCAGTCCCCTAGAACTTAGAACTACTTAAACCTAACTAACCTAAGGACATCACACACATCCATGCCGGAGGCAGGATTCGAACCTGCGACCGTAGCAGTCGCGCGGTTCCGGACTGAGCGCCTAGAACCGCTAGACCACCGCGGCCGGCTGCCATCTCTGTACCTCACCAGAAAACACTGGGACACAGCTATTCGCTTCCTACCGAGGGATCACCTGACGCTCTTATATATGTAACACAGCCAACAGACGGCGTATCAAGAATTGTTGCCTACAATGACGGCGAATATCTGAAGCAGTGCAGTAAGACCACAGCTAGCTTGTTTATCAAAATACAGGGTGTTTCAAAAATGACCGGTATATTTGAAACGGCAATAAAAACTAAACGAGCGATAGAAATACACCGTTTGTTGCAATATGCTTGGGACAACAGTACATTTTCAGGCAGACAAACTTTCGAAATTACAGTAGTTACAATTTTCAACAACAGATGGCGCTGCGGCCTGGGAAACTCTATAGTACGATATTGTCCACATATCCACCATGCGTAGCAATAATATGGCGTAGTCTCTGAATGAAATTACCCGAAACCTTTGACAACGTGTCTGGCGGAATGGCTTCACATGCAGATGAGATGTACTGCTTCAGCTGTTCAATTGTTTCTGGATTCTGGCGGTACACCTGGTCTTTCAAGTGTCCCCACAGAAAGAAGTCACAGGGGTTCATGTCTGGCGAATAGGGAGGCCAATCCACGCCGCCTCCTGTATGTTTCGGATAGCCCAAAGCAATCACACGATCATCGAAATATTCATTAAGGAAATTAAAGACGTCGGCCATGCGATGTGGCCGGGCACCATCTTGCATAAACCACGAGGTGTTCGCAGTGTCGTCTAAGGCAGTTTGTACCGCCACAAATTCACGAAGAATGTCCAGATAGCGTGATGCAGTAATCGTTTCGGATCTGAAAAATGGGCCAATGATTCCTTTGGAAGAAATGTCGGCCCAGACCAGTACTTTTTGAGGATGCAGGGACAATGGGACTGCAACATGGGGCTTTTCAGTTCCCCATATGCGCCAGTTCTGTTTATTGACGAAGCCGTCCAGGTAAAAATAAGCTTCGTCAGTAAACCAAATGCTGCCCACACGCATATCGCCGTCATCAATCCTGTGCACTATATCGTTAGCGAATGTCTCTCGTGCAGCAATGGTAGCGGCGCTGAGGGGTTGCCGCATTTGAATTTTGTACGGATAGAGGTGTAAACTCTGGCGCATGAGACGATACGTGGACGTTGGCATCATTTGGACCGCAGCTGCAACACGGCGAACGGAAACCCGAGGCCGCTGTTGGATCACCTGCTGCACTAGCTGCGCGTTGCCCTCTGTGGTTGCCGTACGCGGTCGCCCTACCTTTCCAGCACGTTCATCCGTCACGTTCCAGTTGAAATTTGCAAACAGATCCTTTATTGTATCGCTTTTCGGTCCTTTGGTTACATTAAACCTCCGTTGAAAGCTTCGTCTTGTTGCAACAACACTGTGTTCTAGGCGGTGGAATTCCAACACCAGAAAAATCCTCTGTTCTAAGGAATAAACCATGTTGTCTACAGCACACTTGCACGTTGTGAACAGCACACGCTTACAGCAGAAAGACGACGTACAGAATGGCGCACCCACAGACTGCGTTGTCTTCTATATCTTTCACATCACTTGCAACGCCATCTGTTGTTGAAAATTGTAACTACTGTAATTTCGAAAGTTTGTCCGCCTGAAAATGTACTGTTGTCCCAAGCATACTGCAACAAACGGTATAATTCTATCGCTGCTCGTTTAGTTTTTATTGCCGTTTCAAATATACCGGTCATTTTTGAAACACCCTGTACATTCAACATGCCAGACGTTAATACACGTGTTCCCCCACTCTTTCGAACAGTGTCTACCAGAAGCAACAATGGTGTCCCAATGTACTGCCTTGTACTATACCACGACTAATTTATTCAAACTCTGATAAATATTTCCTTTGCTGAAATTGTATTTCAGCAGCGTGTTTGCTGTTTCTCAGGTATAATTTCATGATTCTAAGAGCTGTTTTTCTAGTTCCATAGTGATGTAGTTTCACTTATTAAACTATGATTCTCAACCAGGCCGAAAGCTTTCGCCCACGGTATTTGAATAAGGAAATCTCGTTTGTTCCTCGTTTGTCTCACACTCAGGCACCATAGCCAAACTCGACTTGCCCAGTAAACCACTCGACCTTTATTCCGAACAGAATGTCTGGAACTGCTGGGATTGGGTTGTTTTGGGGGGAGGAGACCAGACAGCGACGTCATCCGTGTCATCGGATTAGGGAAGGACGGGGAAGGAAGTCGGCCGTGCCCTTTCAAAGGAACCATCCCGGCATTTGCCTGGAGCTATTTAGGGAAATCACGGAAAACATAAATCAGGATGGCCGGACGCGGGATTGAACCGTCGTCCTCCCGAATGCGAGTCCAGTGTGCTAACCACTGTGCCACCTCGCTCGGTAAACTGCTTGGAACAGTGGTGATACGTAGCAATCAGCCTCACACTCTGGAATCTGTACAGAATGGAAATATCAAAAAAGGGTCGCTTTGGCTGCACAGGGGAGGATGCTGTTGCACAGTCTTCATCCACGAGAGGCACTATTATCAAGGCTAGAGGCATCTTGCCCGGTATTAATGTCATGTCTCTTGAGGATTGCTAATTTGTGTCTCGTATAGTTACCCTGCCTACAGGTAACCTGTTCAACACCTGACTCAAGAATAAAATTACGTGTCTGATCTTTGCTTCTGTTCGCCATAACAGGCTGCGAGCGACACTCATGCCGACATGTGCACTACATTTCTAATGGTTCTAATGGCTCTGAGCACTATGGGACTTAACATCTCAGGTCATCAGTCCCTTAGAACATAGAACTACTTAAACCTAACTAACCTAAGGACATCACACACATCAATGTCCGAGGCAGGATTCAAACTTTCGACCGTAGCGGTCGCGCGGTTCCAGACTGAAGTGCCTAGAACCGATCGGCCACCAGAGGCCGGCGCACTACATTTCCCTCAAACGACTGTACAACCGGTGGCCATGGGCAATTCGCCCTTATATTAGAAAATTTTTGTCCATGTGGTATTGACTAGGCGTAAATAATCAGGATAAATGCGAGCAGGCCTCACGCACCACACTATATATATATATATATATATATATATATATATATATATATATATATATATATATATATATATATATATATGGTTGTAACACCACAGTTTAATACTTTCAATAATTGGTTTTGGTTTATTATGAGTAATGTAAAGCATATATTCCTTAATATGTAATGTCTTTGATCTACTCTAAAGAATGTAAAAGTTTTGTGACATGTTTACTCTTTCCAAGTGAAGTTTTTGTATTATATGGAGGAGAGTAGCATTTAATTATGTTTATTTGTGTTAGCTTCTTAATATGCTTAAATGATGAGATTTTTTAAAATATGTTTGTTGGTAACTACATTGTAACTGGTTCATGCATAGGGACTTCGCATTATACAGTACTGGCCATTGAAATTGCTACACCAAGAAGAAATGCACATCATAATCGGGTATTCATTGGACAAATATATTATACTAGAACTGACATGTGATTACATTTTCACTCAATTTGGGTGCATAGATCCTGAGAAATCAGTACCGAGAACAACCACCTCTGGCCGTAATAAAGGCCTTGATACGCCTGGGCATTGAGTCTAACAGAGCTTGTATGGCGTATATAGGTACAGCTGCCCATGCAGCTTCAACACGATACCACAGTTCATCAAGAGTAGTGACTGACGTATTGTGACGAGCCAGTTGCTCGGCCACCATTGACCACACGTTTTCAGTTGGTGAGAGACCTGGAGAATGTGCTGGCCAGGGCAGCAGTCGATCGTTTTCTGTATCCAGAAAGGCCCGCACAGGACCTGCAACATGCGGTCGTGCATTATCATGCTGAAATGTAGGGTTTCACAGGGATCGAATGAAGGGTAGAGTCACGGGTCGTAACACATCTGAAATGTAACGTCCACTGTTCAAAGTGCCGCCAGTGCGAACAAGAGGTGACCGAGACGTGTAACCAGTGGCACCCCATACCATCACGCCGGGTGATACGCCAGTATGGCGATGACGAATACACGCTTCCAATGTGCGTTCACCGCGATGTCGCCAAACACGGATGCGACCATCGTGGTGCTGTAAACAGAACCTGGATTCATCCAAAATAATGACATTTTGCCATTCGTACACCATCGCGCGCGCTCCTGTCTGAGATGCAGCGTCAAGGGCAACCGCAGCCATGGTCTCCGAGCTGATAGTCCGTGCTGCTGCAAACGTCGTCGAACTGTTCGCGCAGATGGTTGTTGTCTTGCAAACGTCCCCATCTGTTGACTCAGGGATCGAGACGTGGCTGCACGATCCGTTACAGCCATGCGGTTAAGATGGCTGTCATCTCGACTGCTAGAGATACGAGGCCGTATGAATCCAGCACGGCGTTCCGTATTATCCTCCTGAAGCCACCGATTCCATATTCTGCTAACAGTCACTGGATCTCGACCAACGCGACCAGCAATGTCGCGATACGATAAACCGCAATCGCGATAGGCTGCAATCCGACCTTTATCACAGTCGGAAACGTGATGGTACGCATTTCTCCTCCTTACACGAGGCATCACAACAACGTTTCACCAGGGAACGCCGGTCAACTGCTGTTTGTGTATGACAATTCGTTTGGAATCTTTCCTCCTGTCAGCACGTTGTAGGTGTCACCACCGGCGCCAACCTTGCGTGAATGCTCTGAAAAGCTAATCATTTGCATATGACAGCATCTTCTTGCTGTCGGTTAAATTTCGCGTCTGTAGCAAGTCATCTCCGTGGTGTAGCAGTTTTAATGGTCAGTAGTGTATAACGACCTGGTACGATAATGAGCCGAAATACGATGTTGGCACTAACCTCAGACATCTCGTAGTGATTGCACTTTTCTATGAAGCAGTACTATCTAAAAAAAAAATAAAAAAAAAAAAAAAAAAAAAAAAAAAAAGCTGAGATATTCATCCACGTCTCATTGGGTTGATGCATGACAGAGGCTTTAGTCATCAATAATATACAGGGTGTTCCAAAAAGAGTCATCTTATTTTAAAAAAAACCATAACTATTATGTTATTTGAGACATGCGCATGAACAACGTACTGTTGGAACGAGCAAACTCTCGAGTGTGACACATGGTTCCCACTAGGTAGCAGCAATGTGCGCCCACTTCAGCAGTTATGGTAAAAATAGTGTCGGGACAACACAAAGCGTTCTGTGTCTCACGTTTTGCGCGCGCAGTGCGGGTCAGTAATAACTGTTCAGCGTTTCTTTCGTACTCGGTATGGTGCAGATCCTCCTACGGCACAGAGCGTTAGAACAAATCTGAGAAACAGGTCGTCCGTGTAAAGGCAAATCGCCGGGCCGTCCCCGAGTGTCTCACACGGACGTCTAACGCATCCGCCACAGTTCCACAACGAGTCCGCCGAAGTCCGTTCGCCGTGCACCTGGAGAACTCAACATGGCCCCGATGTCCGTCTGGCGTGCGGTGCGTCGATGTTTTCACACGAAACCGCACAAAATTCAGCTACTGCAAGCTCTTCATGAAGGTGACAACAACGTACGGAGTTCTGTAATCTCTTTCTTGGCAAGGTGAAAGATGACACTTTTCTTTCACGCTTGGTGGTTATTGACGAGGCAACATTCGATTTAAATGGAAAGGTCAACAGTGATCATCTGAGAATATGGGGTACGCAACAACTACATGAAGTTACACAACATCAGAGAGACTCTCCAAAATTTGACGTGTTTTGTGCAGGTGTATGGTCCATTTTTCTTTGCCGAGAAAACTGTTCAGGGAGCACATCTCGATATGCTTGAGAACTCTCTTTTCCCACAGTTGGAGACTGATTCGAACGACTTCATTTACCAACAGGATGGCGCACCGCCACACTGGCACCTCGAAGTGCGGGAAATTTTGAATCACAGGTTTACTGAACGATGGATCGGTCGCACTGGACCAAATCATTCAGCCTTACATTAATGACCTCCAAGGACACCGGACCTGACTGTATGTGATTATTTATTGTGGCGTTTTACAAAAGACTGTTTATGTGCCTCCGTTACTAACAACAATGAATGAACTGAGACATCGCGTAACAGCAGCTGTGGAAGCTGTAACTCGAGACATGGTCGGTGCAGTGAGGGAACAACTTGAATACGGCATTGACATATGCCGTGCATTGGAAGGGCGGCATATTGAACACTGTGAAAAGGTATGAAAAAAAAAACCTTTTGAGTTTTCCCTTCATAAAAAGAAACAAATTTGATTGTATATGTTGGAAATTTCTGATAAGGTCTTATGGGACCAAACTGCTGAGGTCATCGCTCCCTAAGCTTACGCACTACTTAATCTACCTTAATCTACCTTAAACTAACTTACGCTAAGCACACACACACACACACACACACACACACACACGCCGGAGGGAGGATTCGAACCTCCGACGGGGGTAGCCCTTTGTATATGTAGATTAGTTGCAGAAATATACACGCGCCAAATCGGATGATTCTTTTTGCTACACCCTGTATTTTCCTTCACTATTTACAACAGTCCGCGCCAACACTGTGGTAACTTTCCAATTCTGGGACTGCGGAAATCACGTGGTACTGAAGCGAAGAATTCGTCGAGTCATGTTCGGAACGCAAGTTCATCCGGGAAGGAAGTTCCTTCGAGGTTGTTCGATAAGAGAGCGGAAAAGGTGAAGAATCTAATGACGCAGGATCAAGTGAATGAGGTGGGCGTGGAATAGCTTCCCAACTCCTGTACAGTGGTTTTCGTCAGTCTGGTGGAATGCGAGCGCGCGTTACCGTGGAACAGCAACCCTCCACGCACTCTTCCTGGTCGTTGTTCTTGAATTGCGTCTGCAAGGTTCAAATGGCTCTGAGCACTATGGGACATAACTTCTGAGGTCATCAGTCCGCTAGAACTTAGAACTGCTTAAACCTAACTAATCTAAGGACATCACACACATCCATGCCCGAGGCAGGATTCGAACCTGCCACCGTAGCGGTCACGCGGTTCCAAACTGAAGCGCTTAGAACCGCACGGCCACACCGGCCGGCTAAGGTCTGCAAGGATTCTAGTTGTTGGCAGTAAATGTGAGCAGTCTCGGTCACACCTGTCGTTGTTCGACCAGATACTTTATCTTTTGTGGATGCGCGCAGGTCTTTGTACGGGGTGTTGTTGCTTCGTTTCGGCTCAACCATTCCTTTCTTTTCCCCTTAATTCAGCACAATGACAGCATTAAATTTGCTCGTCGCCAGCAGGATTTTAGAACACATATTGTGTTCGAATATTATGAATTACCTCGAAGAAAACGGTGTATTGACACACAGTCAACATGGGTTTAGAAAACATCGTTCCTGTGAAACACAACTGGCTCTTTATTCACATGAAGTGCTGAGTGCTACTGACAAGGGATTTCAGATCGATTCCGTATTTCTGGATTTCCGGAAGGTTTTTGACACTGTATCACACAAGCGGCTCGTAGTGAAATTGCGTGCTTATGGAATATAGTCTTAGCTATGCGACTGGATTTGTGATTTCCTGTCAGAGAGGTAACAGTTCGTAGTAATTGACGGAAAGTCATCGAGTAAAACAGAAGTGATTTCTGGCGTTGCCCAAGGTAGTGTTACAGGCCCTTTGCTGTTCCTTATCTATATAAACGATTTGGGAGACAATCTGAGCAGCCGTCTTCGGTTGTTTGCAGATCACGCTGTCGTTTATCGACTAATAAAGTCATCAGAAGATCAAAACAAACTGCAAAACCATTTAGAAAAAATATCTGAATGGTGCGAAAAGTGGCAGTTGACCGTAAATAGTGAAAGGGTGAGGTCATCCATATGTGCTAAAAGGAACTCGTTAAACTTCGGTTACACGATAAATCAGCCTAATCTGAAAGCCGTAAATTCAACTAAATACCTAGGTATTACAATAACGAATAACTTAAATTGGAAGGAACACATGGAAAATGTTGAGGAGAAGGCTAATCAAAGACTGCGTTTTATTGGCAGGACACTTAGAAAATGTAACAGACCTACTAAGGAGACAGCCTACACCACGCTTGTATGTCCTCTTTTAGAATACTGCTGCACGATGTGGGATCCTTGCCAGACAGGACTGACGGAGTACATCGAAAAAGTTCAAAGAAATGTAGAAATATGGGAGAGAGTGTCACAGAAATGATACAGAATTTGGACTGGACATCATTAAAAAAGGCGTTTTTCGTTGCGACGGAATCTCCTCACGAAATTCCAATCACCAACTTTCTCCTCCGAATGCGAAAGTATTTTTTTGGCACCGACCTACATAGGGAGGAACGATCACCAAGATAAAATAAGGGAAATCAGAGCTCGTACGGAAAGAAATACAGTAGGTGTTCATTCTTTCCACGCGCTATACGAGATTCGAATAACGGAGAATGCCTTGCCATGCACTTAAATGTGACTTGCAGAGTATCGATGTAGATGTAAATGGGTGCATTTGTTGCAACTACGAAGTACCCCAAGACATGCATATTCTTATCTCATTAGAATTCCAAATACAAAAAAATTTTAGAAAAATACAAAATGATCTTGCCAGCATCAAGAACGTTAACTCTCTACTCTGATGGATAACGAAGTGCCAAACTCCGGAAAATACAGGGCTATTACAAATGATTGAAGCGATTTCATAAATTCACTGTAGCTCCATTCATTGACATATGGTCACGACACACTACAGATACGTAGAAAAACTCATAAAGTTTTGTTAGGCTGAAGCCGCACTTCAGGTTTCTGCCGCCAGAGCGCTCGAGAGCGCAGTGAGACAAAATGGCGACAGGAACCGAGAAAGCGTATGTCGTGCTTGAAATGCACTCACATCAGTCAGTCATAACAGTGCAACGACACTTCAGGACGAAGTTCAACAAAGATCCACCAACTGCTAACTCCATTCGGCGATGGTGTGCGCAGTTTAAAGCTTCTGGATGCCTCTGTAAGGGGAAATCAACGGGTCGGCCTGCAGTGAGCGAAGAAACGGTTGAACGCGTACGGGCAAGTTTCAGGCGTAGCCGCGGAAGTCGACGAATAAAGCAAGCAGGGAGCTAAACGTACCACAACCGACGGTTTGGAAAATCTTACGGAAAAGGCTAAAGCAGAAGCATTTCTTAAACAGGAGATTGCAAAACCGATGGATCCTTCGTGGTGGAGATCATGATCAACAATTCATGTCATGGCCTCCACGCTCTCCCGACTTAACCCCATGCGATTTCTTTCAGTGGGCTT
Organism: Schistocerca americana; assembly: GCF_021461395.2. Lineage (NCBI taxonomy): Eukaryota > Metazoa > Arthropoda > Insecta > Orthoptera > Acrididae > Schistocerca > Schistocerca americana. The sequence continues at coordinate 141,532,325 of NC_060129.1, forward strand.
ATGTGAAAGATTCAGTGTTTAAACCTCCTCTACCAAGAAACGTGCCAGAACTGCGAGCTCGCATCAACGATGCTTTCGAACTCATTGATGGGGACATGCTGTGCCGAATGTGGGAGGAACTTGATTATCGGCTTGATGTCTGCCGAATCATTAAAGGGTCACATACCGAACATTTGTGAATGCCTAAAACAACTTTTTGAGTTTTTGTATGTGTGTGCAAAGCATTGTCAAAATATCTCAAATAATAAAGTTCTTGTAGAGCTGTGAAATCGCTTCAATCATTTGTAATAACCCTGTATAAGATTTCGAACGAAAAACGGCGCTTGTATTAAGTGCCTTTCATAACTTCTTATCAGTTCTACATTAATGTCGGCCTGCGTGTTGTACATTTTTCAGAATTTTCTGACTTAGCTATTTAAAGAGTATAAAGGTATCGGAACGTCCCCGCAGCCCGCAGCTGTCCCCTTGAAAACGGCGGATCCTCTCAGTCGGCTGTTCCAGAACGGCAGCTGAGGCCGTAAAATGAAAATAGAGCATCGCGGCGCGACGGGAAAACTCTTTGGTCGAGATGGAGGAAGCCGCTGCCACATCTTTCCTTCTTTCCTTTTTTCTTTCTTGTCGGTAGCAAATATCGCAGGAAAAGACAGAGGGAGGAAGAGAGAGAGAGAGAGAGAGAGAATGGCTTCTATGACGCGACGCCAAGATAAACGCAGCTGCGAAAGTATAGCAGCTTGCGGCACAACTGCTGGAGGAGTATCTTTGGCTCGGAGGTAATACACACGTGGAAGCGTCTATCATCTCTGGCGCGCCGGAAGTGACGTAACACGAGCACGAGACTGGTCAGTGCCCAGAGGGATATGACGCAGTTCTGCAAAAGGCCACTCCTTTGATGATTAGACATTTATGAGGAGCGGTAACAATATACACTTCAAGCAAGCATTTCGACGGAATCTCCAGTGGCTGAATACTATGTATTCATATGGCATGTTGTCACTTCTGTGCCTCTTCTAGTCTCATTCACAATGAAGAAGACGAATTTGTATGCGATAGTGCAAACAACATATGGTTGTCCATGAGGAAAGAAATCGCAGCTACCCAAGGAAAAACACAATAACATCAACCTTTTAGACCAAGGTGAAGAACCATAAGTGAACGTGAAGTTGAATGTTACCTCCTGGTGGTTAATAGCAAACATTTCGTTTTATATATTATCTAAAAAGGAGATGAACGAATAAGATTTCTGAATGTTCATAACTATGCAACACCAAAAACTACACTAAGTTAACAGTTATGAGAAATATGCATTTTCCTCAAAAGAACTGTAACAAGAATTCTAGAAAGACCAAAGAAATTTCTGTATGGGCATTTTCTACGTCTACATCTACATACGTACCCCGCCAACCACGTTAAGGTGCGTGACGGAGGGTACCTTGTGCCACAACTGGTCATTTCCTCTCCTGTTCTACTCGCAAGTACAGTGAGGGAAAACGACTGTCTATATACCATCGTATCAGCCATAATTTCACAAAGTAGGCTAATTACTCTATCTACACTTTCTTAAATTCTACATCTTCATCTTTACTCTGCAGTCCACTTTACGGTGCGCGGTGGGGGGTACCCAGTGCCATTCTTAGTTTTGTCGTTTCGCTCACAAATAGAACGAGGGAAAAACGACAGACTATGTGACTCTGTATGAGCCCTAATTTGTCGTATCTTATCTTCGTGGACCCTACGCCAAATGCACGTCGGCGGCTGTAGAATCGTTGTGCAGTTAGTTTCAAATGCCGGTTCGCTAGATTTTTGCAATAGCGTTCACTGAAAATAATGTCGTCTTCTCCCCAGGGATTCCCACTTGAGTCCCCGAAGCATATCGTTAACACTTGGCTGTTGTGAGAACTTACTGGTAACAAATCTAGCAGCCCGCCTTTGAATTTCTTCGATGACTTTCTTTAACCCGACCTGATGCTGATCCCAAATACTCGAGCAGTACTCAAGAATAGGTCGCACCAGTGTTGAACTATATGAAATAAAATCGTCATAACTTGTGAACCGTTTGGGCATGGTGCTAATTAGTATGGTTTGGTTTAGCGACGAAGCTAGCTTTCATTTGTATGGGTTTGTCAGTAAGCAAGACTGGCACATTTGGGGACTGATAATCCGCATTTCAAGATCGAGAAGTCTCTGTGTGGTGTGCAGTGTCCCAGTCACGGTATAATCGATGCGATATTCTGTGTGGCACGGCGACTACCGACCGGTACGTGAAGTTTTCGGAAGATGATTTCATCCACATTACCAAAGTGACCCTGATTTCGACGAGATGTGGTTCATGCAAGACGGAGCTCGACCCTATCGAATCAGGAGAGTGTTTGATGTGCTAGGGGAGCACTTTGGGGACCGCATTGTGGCTCTGGGGTACCCAAAAGCCACTGGCATGGGCCTCGATTGGCCGCCGTATTCTCCGGATCTGAACACATGTGACTCCTTTTTCTGGGCTGTATTAAAAAATGGTTCAAATGGCTCTGACCACTATGGGACTTAACATCTGTAGTCATCAGTCCCCTAGAACTTAGAACTACTTAAACCTAACTAACCTAAGGACATCACACACATCCATGCCCGAGGCAGGATTCGTACCTGCGACCGTAGCAGTCGCGCGGTTCCGGACTGAGCGCCTAGAACCGCTAGACCACCGCGGCCGGCGGCTGTATTAAAGACGAGGTGTAAACCAATAACCCCAAAACCATCGCTGAGCTGAAAACAGCCATTCAGGAGGGCGTCGACAGCATCGATGTTCAAACACTTCAGCGGGTCATGCAGAATCTCGCTGTTCGTCCTCGCCACATCGTCGCCAATGTTGGTAGGCATATCGAACATGTCAAAACCTGAATCTAAATATCTGTAGTGGCGTTTACATGCTGAATAAAGAGTGCGCACGCCCTATTCTGTAACTACTTTAAATTTTTTCCGTACAGTTCAACAATTGTCACCCTGTACATTATAAGAGCTTGTTATTCATTATAGAAGTTGTAAGTAGGCTGCTGTTTAGGTTTTTATGTTGGTAACACCACGTAGTGCTCTGTATGAAAATCACTGACTGTGCTGTGTGCAGTCTGTGGCTAGTTTGCATTGTTGTCTGTCATTGTAGTGTTGGGCAGTTGGATGTGAACAGCGCGTAGCGTTGCGCAGTTGGAGGTGAGCCGCCAGCAGTGGTGGATGTGGGGAGAGAGATGGCAGGGTTTTGAGAGCGGACGGTCTGGACGTGTGTCCATCAGGAAGAGTAAATTTGTAATACTGGATATGATGAACTGATATATATATGATGACTTTTGAATATTATTAAGGTAAATACATTGTTTGTTCTCATCAAAATCTTCCATTTGCTAACTATGCCTATCAGTAGTTAGTGCCTTCAGTAGTTTGAATCTTTTATTTAGCTGGCAGTATTGGCGCTCGCTGTATTGCAGTAGTTCGAGTAACGAAGATTTTTGTGAGGTAAGTGATTCATGAAAGGAATAGGTTATTGTTAGTCACGGCTATTCTTTTGTAGGGATTATTCAAAGTCAGGTTGCGTTACGCTGAAAATATTGTGTGTCAGTTTAGTGATAATCAGAATAAGTAAAGAGAGAAATGTCTGAGTACGTTCAGTTTTGCTCATCTGTTTCAACATCAAATAACGTAAGAGGTTAACTTTTCTAAGGGGGCGTTCCAAAGTGTCGTTAACTGTGTTAAAATTCAAACTTTTTTAGTTATTTTTTTACTTAATTAAACTGAAATAACTGAGAAGTTGAAATTTCTACGTTTTTACTTACATTGCTTAATGCAACTGAACCTTCCAAAGCTGCTGAATGAAACTGAACGTACTGTCAGTTTGCTATTTTTTTTATCATTTCAACGCTGACCTACAGAATTATTCCTGACAAATACAGCTCAAACTTATTCTATTCATTAATGACGCACAATATACAGGCATAACGCAATCTGACTATTAATTAACACAAACGAATGGCCCTGAAGTAGAAGAATTCTTAATATAACACATACATTTCATAAATCACTTACCTCACAGAAAATCTTCATGGCAAGAACTACAGCAAGTATACAGCCAGCTAAATAAAAAGATTCTAACCACTTTAGGCTCTAACTACTAGTAGGCATGTGGTTAGCAAAGGAAAGATTTTGTTGCAGAGCAAACAGTGTATTTGGCAGATCTTTACCTTAATCATGTGACATTCAGTTCCAATACCTATATAATCGTCAATAATTCCATTACCCACATTGAACAATCCATGTACAACCAACATTAAATCTCCATGGCGGACATACGTCCAGAGCACCCGCTCGCGCTAACACTGCTTCTAACCTCCATCACAGCTGACTGCGAGTCCTTCCAGCCACAGAGTCTCTTACAGAGGCCGCACAGCGCAGTCAGAGATATTGTAAGACGTGTATACTTCTATTGTTTATTGTCAAATCACAATTTATGAAAGATGTTTATATTTTATTAATAGGATTAAGTAGGAATAATTAATGTTTGTCATGTTGGAAATAGAATGTCTGCAACAAAGTATTGTTGACAAGAGAGACCGCAGATTGATATAATTTTAAAAAGGGCGGGAGAGACCGCGTATGGAAACATTTTAAGAAAAGAGCGGGAAAGAGCGCGCACTGATACATTTTGTAATGGTAGCAGGGATTGTCTGCACCAGAAAGCATTGTTGGCGGGAGAGACCGCACTTTAGTAAGCGAGATGTGAAGCGAGTCGGTAGCAGGTCTGAAGCGAGAGGTTGAGAGGAGCGGTGTGCCTGCCAGCCACCAGCTGTGATTTACAGGAGATGTACAGAGACATCAGCTAACTATTATAATGTTGTTGTTGTTGTGGTCTTCAGTCCTGAGACTGGTTTGATGCAGCTCTCCATGCTACTCTATCCTGTGCAAGCTTCTTCATCTCCCAGTACCTACTGCAACCTACATCCTTCTGAATCTGTTTAGTGTATTCATCTCTCGGTCACCCTCTACGATTTTTACCCTCCACGCTGCCGTCCAATGCTAAATTGGTGATCCCTTGATGCCTCAGAACATGTCCTACCAACCGATCCCTTCTTCTAGTCAACTTGTGCCACAAACTTCTCTTCTCCCCAATCCTATTCAATACCTCCTCATTAGTTACGTGATCTACCCACCTTATCTTCAGCATTCTTCTGTAGCACCACATTTCGAAAGCTTCTATTCTCTTCTTGTCCAAACTAGTTATCGTCCATGTTTCACTTCCATACATGGCTACACTCCATACAAATACTTTCAGAAACGACTTCCTGACACTTAAATCTATACTCGATGTTAACAAATTTCTCTTCTTCAGAAACGATTTCCTTGCCATTGCCAGTCTACATTCTATATCCTCTCTACTTCGAGCATCATCAGTTATTTTACTCCCTAAATAGCAAAACTCCTTTACTACTTTAAGTGTCTCATTTCCTAATCTAATTCCCTCAGCATCACCCGATTTCATTTGACTACATTCCATTATCCTCGTTTTGCTTTTGTTGATGTTCATCTTATATCCTCCTTTGAAGACACTGTCCATTCCGTTCAACTGCTCTTCCAAGTCCTTTGCTGTCTCTGACAGAATTACAATGTCATCGGCGAACCTCAAAGTTTTTACTTCTTCTCCATGAATTTTAATACCTACTCCGAAATTTTCTTTTGTTTCCTTTACTGCTTGCTCAATATACAGATTGAATAACATCGGGGAGAGGCTACAACCCTGTCTCACTCCTTTCCCAACCATTGCTTCCCTTTCATGCCCCTCGACTCTTATAACTGCCATCTGATTTCTGTACAAATTGTAAATAGCCTTTCGCTCCCCGTATTTTACCACAGCCACTTTCCGAATCTGAAAGAGAGTATTCCAGTTAACATTGTCAAAAGCTTTCTCTAAGTCTACAAATGCCTTTTCTTAATCTTTCTTCTAAGATAAGTCGTAAGGTTAGTATTGCCTCACGTGTTCCAACATTTCTACGGAATCCAAACTGATCTTCCCCGAGGTCCGCTTCTACCAGTTTTTCCATTCGTCTGTAAAGAATTCGCGTTAGTATTTTGCAGCTGTGACTTATTAAACTGATAGTTCGGTAATTTTCACATCTGTCAACACCTGCTTTCTTTGGGATTGGAATTATTATATTCTTCTTGAACTATTATAATAAGAGGAACTAATATTATTGAATTAATTTTTTGAGAAACTCAAGACTACTGAAGGTATGTCTGCGCATTGCTAGTTGTAAGATTATTGTAAAAAGTAAGTCCCATTTGAACGTTTGTAAAATCATTTCATTCAGAATATAATTAACTTTTGCCAGCAATATTGCATTTCTAATTACAATCCATCCTAAAACCATCAACGTAAAACTTTGCAAAATTTTATTGTTGTCAAGAAAAAGTGTAACTATGAATTACGTAACTTCAGTCAAATTAATTAAAGAATAACGTCAGCTTTGCTATTAAATAATAACGTCAGCTTTGGTAATAAATACAGCCACTTATTATGACAGCCCACCAGCAGCTAGTAGAGTGTAGTAAAACACAGTAAGTATATTCATGTCGCAGTTCGATGTAGCAGTCAGATGGCGATCCAGTAACAGTAAAAAAGGTGAGGAACAGTTTTGGGTTATTGCAGGTAACGACTGAGGGCCACGACGACGACACATTATATGTTTCGTCGAAATAATCAGAAAATCACTTTTAATAAGCAGCAATTAAATTTGTATGCGAAGATTGAGAAAGAGAATAGATTTCAAATGGAATATTTCATTTGTTATTATTAAGCAAGAGATAGAAACCCTAAGGAAAGGTTTCATAGGTTATTGTAGAAGGGAATGGTATCATTAACAAAAGAGGTATAGAGGAGACGGGAAGGTTTCTATATTAATGCAGTCTATAGCGCTGCATAGCACTGCCAACATACAAACACATAAACAGGCTACTTGCAAAATGATTATGTGCAGCATCACATTTTACCTTGATCGCCCTTTAAGTAGACCACAGCTCCCTTTGATCGCTTTCTAGCAAAAATTGAAGTGGGCAGCTGAAAGACGTTTCACTCACTGTACATGTTTTCCGCCTTGCATCATGAATAGCAACTATATTCATAGAGTTTTTAATAAAATACCAAAGCAATAATTCAGCGATTAACATCGACCTCCCGTAATGTTAGCCAGAGATAAGGCGGAGTGAACATCTCTGCCTACGTTCTTATGTTTCTCCCTTCCGTAGGGAAAGAGACGGATAATTAATTATGAGTCCTGAGTTGTCTGCCATAATTAATAGCCCGCATCTCGTGGTCGTGCGGTAGCGTTCTCGCTTCCCACGCCCGGGTTCCCGGGTTCGATTCCCGGCGGGGTCAGGGATTTTCTCTGCCTCGTGATGGCTGGGTGTTGTGTGCTGTCCTTAGGTTAGTTAGGTTTAAGTAGTTCTAAGTTCTAGGGGACTGATGACCATAGATGTTAAGTCCCATAGTGCTCAGAGCCATTTGAACCATAATTAATAGACTGTTGAGAGCGAGCGTGTAACAAGGGTAGTGATCCCAAATTAGCAAAAGCAGAAGCAAATTAACGGAGGACGCTATTGTAATAAACTTATTTATGGGACAGTTCTAATAGCCGTAATTAATTTTATATGAGAGAATCTGCGTAAGGTGCGAGAATTCTTCCAATACTGGAATATATTGTGCGAGTCTAAAATAGAAGAATAAATGGTATACATAAAAGCTCATTATAATACCTTGTCAAGTACTAACGCCATTTACAGTTGTGCTCCCAGCTTCCGTGTTAACTCCGCAGTCAAGATGTTCTCCTTATTTAACAGGCCACCCATTCAGTTTTATGTGGCCAAAATTAAATATTACGTGAAGAGTGGTAGGATCTTATAATCTCCACAGCGCTTCCAGCATATCTTAGGCCATATCATATTGCCCTGACTTTTGAGGGACTTAGTGTATGACGACAAGAAAAATTTTGTTCTTTACGTCTAACATCGTGACCTTTTAGATTTTCTTAATGCCTTAGCTGCTGGTTCAATTACTGCCACTAGCAACTTTTTTTGTGATTACGTAGGCTTTCCCGGCGTAATAAGTCTTGAAAGTCTCTTCGGGTTTGCTGCCGGATCCTGAAATCAACTTGATATTTCGGCGATCCAGCTGTTCGCCATCTTCAGGAAAATGTTGCTTATGCTGCTATGACCTGGCGTCAGTTCTCAGCGTGACTCACCAGCATAAGCAGCATTTTTCTGAAGATGGCGAACAGTTGGATCGCCGAAATATCGAGTCAAGTTGATTTTAGGATCCGGCAGCAAACCCGAAGAGACTTTCAACATTTTTTTGCCTTTATTGAAATTCTGTTTTCATATCAATCGAAATATTATTTAACCAGTGTTCAAAAATATTCTGTTAATAAAAATAGCCTCTTTATTTTTAGCAACTTACCACATGGAAATGCGAATATTCAGATTAAAATAATGCTTGGTATAAAAATGCGAAAAATCAAATTAAAAAATACTTTATTATTTCTAGATATCGAATAGTAGTACTGATGTTGCCTCTCAAATTTTAATTTTTTTAATTCAATAACTATTTAGAAATAAATTTTATTTTCATTAAAATTTAAGATGCAATATTTGTTATTTAACATTTGTGTTTGGTAATACATATAGAACAGAAGGAATAGGGTTACTACCAGGAAGGTTGAGTTAGGAACTCTAAGTAACAATTAATAAAAAGACTTTCACAAAATTGCACCACATAAAATAAGGAAACTAAATTTATAATTATGGACACTACAACACATTGACACGGCGCAGTACGGGAAGGTGTGAAATTCAAGGACTGTAGGAGGATACAAGGTGACTCAGCCGAAATTTGTGGTTCGTGTGGTGAGTGGCAGCTAGCTGTAATTGTAGAAAAATATAAGTTAGTGCGGATGAGAGGGAGAACAAATGCATAATGTTTGGATGCAGTATTAGAAGTGCCCCGTTTGACGCAGCCAGGTCGTTTAAATATCTGGGCGTAACGTTGCAAACCGATATGAAACGAAGCGGCCATGTGAGGATGGCGGTAAGGAAAGCGAATGGTCGACTTGGGTTTACTGGGAGCATCCTAGGAAAATGTGGCTCATCTGTAAAGGAGACCGCATAAACAGCGCGACAATTATTGAACTGCATGAAAAAAAAAACCGACAATTAGCTACAAACTACGGCGTGCACACTCTTTATTTCAACATGTCAACGTCACTCCAGACATTCGGATTTAGGTTATGACGTGTTCGATATGCCTGCCGTCATTGGCGATGGTGTGGCGCAGACGAATGGCGAAATTCTTCATGACCCGCTGAAGCGTCGCAACATTGATGCTGTCGATGACCTCCAGAATGGCTGGTTTCAGCTCGGCGATGGTTTTGAGGTTATTGGTGTGCACCTTGTCTTTAATATAGCCCCAGGAAAAGGAGTCGCATGTGTTCAGATCCGTAGAATATGGCGGCCAATCGAGGCCCGTGCCAGTGGCCTGTGGGTACCCTAGAGCCAGAATGCGAAGTATTCCTCCAGGACATCAAACACTCTCCTGCTTCGATGGGGTCGAGCTCCGTCTTGCAAGGACCACATCTTATCGAAATCAGGGTCACTTTGGATAGTGAAGATGAAATCATCTTCCAAAACTTTCACGTACCGTTCGGTAGTCACTGTGCCATCTGGGAATATCACACCGATTATTTTGTGGCTGGACGTTGCACACCAGTCACCAGTTGAGGGCGAAGAGACTTCTCGATCGCGAAATGCGGATCTCAGTCCCCCAAATGCGCCAAATTTATTTATTGACGAACCCATCTAAATGAAAGTGGGCTTCGTTGCCAAACCATACTAATTTCGATTATGCCTCGCGACCAACCATGCAGTTTGAACGTCGTAACTCAAACCGGTTTTTTTTTTTTTTTTACATACACTCCTGGAAATTGAAATAAGAACACCGTGAATTCATTGTCCCAGGAAGGGGAAACTTTATTGACACACTCCTGGGGTCAGATACACCACATGAACACACTGACAGAACCACAGGCACATAGACACAGGCAACAGAGTAGAGCATGCACAATGTAGGCACTAGTACAGTGTATATCCACCTTTCGTAGCAATGCAGGCTGCTATTCTCCCATGGAGACGATCGTAGAGATGCTGGATGTAGTCCTGTGGAACGGCTTGCCATGCCATTTCCACCTGGCGCCTCAGTTGGACCAGCGTTCGTGCTGGACGTGCAGACCGCGTGAGACGACGCTTCATCCAGTCCCAAACATGCTCAATGGGGGACAGATCCGGAGATCTTGCTGGCCAGGGTAGTTGACTTACACCTTCTAGAGCACGTTGGGTGGCACGGGATACATGCGGACGTGCATTGTCCTGTTGGAACAGCAAGTTCCCTTGCCGGTCTAGGAATGATAGAACGATGGGTTCGATGACGGTTTGGATGTACCGTGCACTATTCAGTGTCCCCTCGACGATCACCAGTGGTGTACGGCCAGTGTAGGAGATCGCTCCCCACACCATGATGCCGGGTGTTGGCCCTGTGTGCCTCGGTCGTATGCAGTCCTGATTGTGGCGCTCACCTGCACGGCGCCAAACACGCATACGACCATCATTGGCACCAAGGCAGAAGCGACTCTCATCGCTGAAGACGACACGTCTCCATTCGTCCCTCCATTCACGCCTGTCGCGACACCACTGGAGGCGGGCTGCACGATGTTGGGGCGTGAGCGGAAGACGGCCTAACGGTGTGCGGGACCGTAGCCCAGCTTCATGGAGACGGTTGCGAATGGTCCTCGCCGATACCCCAGGAGCAACAGTGTCCCTAATTTGCTGGGAAGTGGCGGTGCGGTCCCCTACGGCACTGCGTAGGATCCTACGGTCTTGGCGTGCATCCGTGCGTCGCTGCGGTCCGGTCCCAGGTCGACGGGCACGTGCACCTTCCGCCGACCACTGGCGACAACATCGATGTACTGTGGAGACCTCACGCCCCACGTGTTGAGCAATTCGGCGGTACGTCCACCGGCCTCCCGCATGCCCACTATACGCCCTCGCTCAAAGTCCGTCAACTGCACATACGGTTCACGTCCACGCTGTCGCGGCATGCTACCAGTGTTAAAGACTGCGATGGAGCTCCGTATGCCACGGCAAACTGGCTGACACTGACGGCGGCGGTGCACAAATGCTGCGCAGCTAGCGCCATTCGACGGCCAACACCGCGGTTCCTGGTGTGTCCGCTGTGCCGTGCGTGTGATCATTGCTTGTACAGCCCTCTCGCAGTGTCCGGATCAAGTATGGTGGGTCTGACACACCGGTGTCAATGTGTTCTTTTTTCCGTTTCCAGGAGTGTATTTCAACAACTGTCACCTTCAGAAAACGCTTCGTAAATCTTAAATTTACGTGCGATGTGAACAAATTCCTCTTTTCAAAAATACTTTTCTTTCTATGCCCACTCTGCATTTTACTTCCTCTCTAGTTCGGCCATAATCGGTTAGTTTGCTGCCGAAACAGCGCAACCCGTATGCTAGGTTTAATAAGTCACTTGTTGGTGTACGTCCATCACTACTGCCTGATTTGATCCCATTCCACTCCACTGTCCTTGCTTAAGTTTTCTTGATCATTGGGAAATCTAAAATGTTTTGTAGCTCGTCTCCTTGGACTTACATTGCTTTTATAAATTCCTCATTGATTTGCTGTACTTCTTCCATAATTTACTGACAGAATAATGTTGGTAGACTATCGTTAACAAATATGTCTGGAAAGGCTGCGCGCGGATTCGTGGTTTTGAGAGGCGGATATTGGTGGGGGGGGGGGGGGGCGTTGTCTTGGTGCTCGGTTCTTATTTGAGCTAGGAACAGGTATGCAAGATTTTTTGTTTAGTGCAGACCAGCGGCCATTTATATAACCATTCTTTCATCTTACTATAGCTGTGTTACAGTATATTAAAGAAGGTCTGAACGGCGAAAAGCTGGCGCCCACGCAACTTGTGCGAATCGATTAACTCCTTTTGCATGAGAGTTTAATTGGGCTAAAATTAATGCTGAGCTAATGATACAATTTGTTCGAATTTTGCGTGCAAAAATAGTCACCGTTAAATCATTGTTGGAGCGAGACTGATGGGGTCAAATTTAGTCCAGGGCGATATAGGACCTTGTTCTAAGACAAGTTTGTACCGTATGAAGAAATGCTGCTTCGTCTGGATTAATACGAAATTGCACGAAGGTAGCTAAATGGAGCAAGTGAAAACGGAATTTTTTTCATCCATTAATCATTATACGTTATTGAGGTACAGTGGGTTAAAATGGAGCTAAATTTCTTTCTTATGTCAGTTGAGCGAACGGAAACGGTTTAAAACGATTCGATTCAGATAGGTTCAAAATGCGTGCTTACGATTAAACTGAGAACTCTCTTAAAGAACCCTAACTTAATTCGGATTTTACGTGCAAAAAACACGTTTTTGCGAGTTTTTTACATGCACCAGTTCTAAGTTTCATACTTGTCCGAATCGGTTAGGATTTTGTAAGGAGGTAGACGAATACCTGTAATTAATAGTTGTTTTGCGAAAGCTTTATCCGTTGCCACGATATAAGGAACATAGTTCCAAAGACAATATATAACCTATATCTCATCAGTCTTCAATAAAAATTCAATCAAATGAGCTCTCGGACACAATTATTTTTAGTTTTATTGACCAGGTTTCAACACTTCAAAGAGTGCCTTCGTTAAATTTTTTTTTTTTTTGGTCATCAGTCTACTGACTGGTTTGATGCGGCCCGCCACGAATTCCTCTTCATCTCAGAGTAGCACTCGCAACCTACGTCCTCAATTATTTGCTTGACGTATTCCAATCTCTGTCTTCCTCTACAGTTTTTGCCCTCTACAGCTCCCTCTAGTACCATGGAAGTCATTCCCTCATGTCTTAGCAGATGTCCTATCATCCCGTCCCTTCTCCTTATCAGTGTTTTCCACATATTCCTTTCCTCTCCGATTCTGCGTAGAACCTCCTCATTCCTTACCTTATCAGTCCACCTAATTTTCAACATTCGTCTATAGCACTACATCTCAAATGCTTCGATTCTCTTCTGTTCCGGTTTTCCCACAGTCCATATTTCACTACCATACAATGCTGTACTCCAGACGTACATCCTCAGAAATTTCTTCCTCAAATGAAGGCCGGTATTTGATATTGGTAGACTTCTCTTGGCCTGAAATGCCTTTTTTGCCATAGCGAGTCTGCTTTTGATGTCCTCCTTGCTCCGTCCGTCATTGGTTATTTTACTGCCTAGGTAGCAGAATTCCTTAACTTCATTGACTTCGTGACCATCAATCCTGATGTTAAGTTTCTCGCTGTTCTCATTTCTACTACTTCTCATTACCTTCGTCTTTGTCCGATTTACTCTCAAACCATACTGTGTACTCATTAGACTGTTCATTCCGTTCAGCAGATCATTTAATTCTTCTTCACTTTCACTCAGGATAGCAATGTCATCAGCGAATCGTATCATTGATATCCTTTCACCTTGTATTTCAATTCCACTCCTGAACCTTTCTTTTATTTCCATCATTGCTTCCTCGATGTACAGATTGAAGAGTAGGGGCGAAAGGCTACAGCCTTATCTTACACTCATCTTAATACGAGCACTTCGTTCTTGATCGTCCACTCTTATTATTCCCTCTTGGTTGTTGTACATATTGTATATGACCCGTCTCTCCCTATAGCTTACCCCTACTTTTTTCAGAATTTCGAACAGCTTGCATCATTTTATATTGTCGAACGCTTTTTCCAGGTCGACAAATCCTATGAAAGTGTCTTGATTTTTCTTTAGCCTTGCTTCCGTTATTAGCCGTAACGTCAGAATTGCCTCTCTCGTCCCTTTACTTTTCCTAAAGCCAAACTGATCGTCACCTAGCGCATTCTCAATTTTCTTTTCCATTCTTCTGTATATTATTCTTGTAAGCAGCTTCGATGCTTGAGCTGTTAAGCTGATTGTGCGATAATTCTCGCACTTGTCAGCTCTTGCCGTCTTCGGAATTGTGTGGATGATGCTTTTCCGAAAGTCAGATGGTATGTCGCCAGACTCATATATTCTACACACCAACGTGAATAGTCGTTTTGTTGCCACTTCCCCCAATGATTTTAGAAATTCTGATGCAATGTTATCTATCCCTTCTGCCTTATTTGACCGTAAGTCCTCCAAAGCACTTTTAAATTCCGATTCTAATACTGGATCCCCTATCTCTTCTAAATCGACTCCTGTTTCTTCTTCTATCACATCAGACAAATCTTCACCCTCATAGAGGCTTTCAATGTATTCTTTCCACCTATCTGCTCTCTCCTCTGCATTTAACAGTGGAATTCCCGTTGCACTCTTAATGTTACCACCGTTGCTTTTAACGTCACCAAAGGTTGTTTTGACTTTCCTGTATGCTGAATCTGTCCTTCCGACAATCATATCTTTTTCGATGTCTTCACATTTTTCCTGCAGCCATTTCTTCTTAGCTTCCCTGCACTTCCTATTTATTTCATTCCTCAGCGACTTGTATTTCTGTATTCCTGATTTTCCCGGATCATGTTTGTACTTCCTCCTTTCATCAATCAGCTGAAGTATTTCTTCTGTTACCCATGGTTTCTTCGCAGCTACCTTCTTTGTACCTATGTTTTCCTTCCCAACTTCTGTGATCGCCCTTTTTAGAGATGTCCATTCCTCTTCAACTGTACTGCCTACTGCGCTATTCCTTATTGCTGTATCTATAGCGTTAGAGAACTTCCAACGTCATTCCTTAGTACTTCCGTATCCCACTTCTTTGCGTAATGATTCTTCCTGACTAATGTCTTGAACTTCAGCCTACTCTTCATCACTACTATATTGTGATCTGAGTCTATATCTGCTCCTGTATCTCATTTCCGAGTCTCTGTCTGACCATGATGTAATCTAATTGAAATCTTCCCGTATCTCCCGGCCTTTTCCAAGTATACCTCCTCCTCTTGTTATTCTTGAACAGGGTATTCGCTACTACTAGCTGAAACATGTTACAGAACTCAATTAGTGTTTCTCCTCTTTCATTCCTTGTCCCAAGCCCATAGTCTCCTGTAATCTTTTCTTCTTCTCCTTCCCCTACAACTGCATTCCAGTCGCCCATGACTATTAGATTTTCGTCCCCCTTTACATACTGCATTACCCTTTCAATATCCTCACACACTTTCTCTATCTGTTCATCTTCAGCTTGCGACGTTGGCATGTATACCTGAACTATCGTTGTCGGTGTTGGTCTGCTGTCGATTCTGATTAGAACAACCCAGTCACTGAACTGTTCACAGTAACACACCCTCTGCCCCACCTTCCTATTCATAACGAATCCCACACCTGTTATACCATTTTCTGCTCCTGTTGATATTACCCGATACTCATCTGGCCAGATATCCTTGTCTTCCTTTCACTTCACTTCACTGGCCCCTACTATATCTAGATTGAGCCTTTGCATTTCCCTTTTCAGATTTTCTAGTTTCCCTACCACGTTCAAGCTTCTGACATTCCACGCCCCGACTCGTAGAGCGTTATCCTTTCGTTGATTATTCAATCTTTTTCTCATGGTAACCTCCCCCTTGGCAGCCCCCTCCCGGTGATCCCAATGGGGGACTATTCCGGAATCTTTTGCAATGGAGAGATCATCATGACACTTCTTCAATTACAGGCCACATGTCCTGTGGATACAGGAATGGCTCTGAGCACTATGGGACTCAGCTGCTGAGGTCATTAGTCCCCTAGAACTTGGAACTAGTTAAACCTAACTAACCTAAGGACATCACAAACATCCATGCCCGAGGCAGGATTCGAACCTGCGACCGTAGCGGTCTTGCGGTTCCAGACTGCAGCGCCTTTAACCGCACGGCCACTTCGGCCGGCCCTGTGGATACACGTTACGTGTCTTTATTGCAGTGGTTTCCATTGCCTTCTGCATCCTCATGTCGTTGATCATTGTTGATTCTTCCGCCTTTAGGGGCAATTTCCCACCCCTAGGACAAGAGAGTGCCCTGAACCTCTATCCGCTCCTCCGCCCTCTTTGACAAGGCCGTTGGCAGAATGAGGCTGACTTCTTATGCCGGAAGTCTTCGGCCGCCAATGCTGATTATTTATCAAAATTTAGGCAGTGGCGGGGATCGAACCCGGGACCGAAAACGTTTTGATTATGAATCAAAGACGCTACCCCTAGACCACGGTGTACCAGAGTTAACACAACTAAAGTGACGTATGACATACTTATAAATTTATGGAAAAAGACATTTTTTATATAAAAAGGGTACGTACTGACTAACAAAGACAGAGGCAGTACTTACATGTCACATATAAAATAATTAACAGGCCAGAAGGGCTTTAGTCACAAAATATATAAAAAGGAATCGGTGAAAGCGGGCCATTGTGGGCTGCTCATAACTGTACAGCCATAGGTTGCAACGGACTTTGTGATCAGTCTTCGCGGAAGTCAAAAAAAAATGTTCTTCGCTTGCCATGCTATGGCGATCTAACGCCAAAATTTTGGGTAGAGTACAAGTTGGGAACCAGAATGAAAAATGGTGCTATCATAGCACAAAAAAGACGAGTGTGTCTTGGGCAGACGAAGGAATGTAAAAAAATGAACTAGCTTTCCTTTTTTCAAAATTTTATCCATATTTTGCAGCTTCAAACGTGACTGTGTTCAATACGCTGGAGGTATGAATTAAAAAACGCCTTCAGTCACTACTTTTCGTGTTTTATTAAGTACACGATGCATTTTTGGTAGTTAGGTTATGAATTTCCTAAGTCAGACGCGGAAAATATGTGCGAAATAGTGGAAAAGATAAACAGTGTAAACTTACCAAATAATCCAAGAAAAGCGTTTTTAACGTTTTAGCAACAGCATACATTCTTTTCTCCGTCGTTTTCGTACATATCGCTTCATACAAGAGGCACATTCGCACACACATATTTGTAAATACTTCACAGATGTTTCTGTACATGGTGTGGTCGAAGATGAATTTATTCGTAGTACTAAAGATATAATTATTAAACAATTGACATATGCTGGAAACAATGGAGATATGCAGGAAATAACTTTAGAATGGGTCTTTAAAATTACTGAAATAGCTATGGCTTGCGAAATCTGTTTGTTCATTTAACATAAGTTCTGTTTTTTTTTTATTTTGTGGAGGTATATCTCCAGTTTCTCTAACAGATTTAGGGTCTTACCCTTGGGTTCAATATGTAGTACTACCAAATTGTTTTCTAGATTATTGATGACATTTTTCGTTTACAACATATGTTGTGTAGTGATTTGATTTTTAGAAGTGGTTCAGAGGGAAAGCATTTGCGTGTTCTTGGAAACGGGTTTTGAAGTTTCTGCCTGGTTTCCCCTACATAGTAGGCAGGACAGCTGGGGCGTGATACTTTGTACACTCCACTGTTGTATGTTTGCGTGTTTGGTTTTGCGATATGCACGAGTAAGTTTCCTAACTTATTATTAGTTGAGAATGAAACTGTTACATTTGTTTTTTTGAAAAGGTTTGCAATTTTTTTGGCGAATATTTTCTCGTCTTTGACAGTGTGGCCATTCGTTGTCTTCCTTTTGTGCATTTTTCTGTCTAAACTGTCAATTGTTTTGACTGTGCAGCCAATGTTTATGATAATGCTCTGTATTGCACCTATCTCATTCTTGAGGGTATTTTCTTCTAAATCAAGAGGCCCCGTGCAGTGAGCTCCCTTTAGCTTCAGGGTGTTGTCACACCTGCATCTTGCGGTTTATAGGCTGAAGTTTCTGATTCCGTGCCCAAAATGCAGAAGATTCGCCAGCCATAGTAGACAACATACACTGAACCATCAAATAAGGCGGTATAGGTATGCGTATTCAAGTAAAGGCAGAATACATGAACTACTGTTGTCGGTGTTGCGTGTGCTGTTGATTCTGATGAGAACACCACCACCACTGAACAGTTCATCACAGTAACTCACTCTCTGCCCCACCTTCCTATTCATAACGAATCCTACTTCCGCTGTACCATTTTCTGTGCGTACAACTCTTCAAAACATTCGCAGTGTTTAATGTTGTTCCACAAAACATGGGACCCACAATCCGAGCTGCTGACGCGGCACACAACACTCCTAGAGGTTTCTCTCTAATCGTATAGGGATTGTTTCTTGACCAGTGTCTGATGTTCTGGCAGATTACATGCCCTGTCAGATGCAATCAGGCTTCATCACTCCTGAAATACCCGCAGCCGATCCAAAATTCAATTCTAACATGTTCGACATTACTCACAGTAATTCACACGTCTCCCTGTATTTTCTTCTTTCAGTTCCTCACCACTCGTCACTTTGCGCGGCTTGGCTTCCTCCCTACATGGTGTAAAGCACTTCGGGAAGCCCTACGCGAAACGTTCACTTGTTGCGACAATTTACATGTCGACTCCGGATCATTCGTGCTCGAATATCCGCGATCAAAGCAGATGTATGAACAGACGGGGCTCGATTCCTTTTTGCGCTTGCAACTGACTCTAGTATGCCACTTCGTAACGAAATCCTGTATATGGCTCTGAGCACTATGCGACTTAACTGCTGAGGTCATCAGTCGCCTAGAACTTTGAAATAATTAAACCTAACTAACCTAAGGACACCACACACGTCCATGCCCGAGGCAGGATTCGAACCTACGACCGTAGCGGTCGCTGAGCTCCAGACTGTAGCGCCTAGAACCGCACGGCCACTCCGGCCGGCGAAATCCTGTATACTGAATTCAGTGTTCCGAAACTGTTTCACTGCGGAAAATCGTAACACGGTCCCTGACTTCAGCCGTCGCACGGACGCCAAAATGGAAAATATTGAAATAAACGATATCGGAATTGAAAAACAACTGCTGTCACTTAGTAGCGGAAAAGCATCCGGACCAGACGAGATACCCTTAAGATTCTACAGTGATTATGCTAAAGAACTTGCCCCCTTTCTATCAGCAATTTATCGTAGATCGCTGGAAGAACGTAAAGTACCTAGCGACTGGAAGAAAGCGCAGGTCGTTCCCATTTTCAAGAAGGGTCATAAATCAGATGCGAATAATTATAGGCCTATTTCGCTTACGTCAATCTGTTGTAGAATAATGGAACATGTTTTGTGTTCTCGTATTATGACGTTCTTAGATAATACAAATCTCCTTCATCATAACCAACATGGATTCCGCAAACAGAGATCATGTGAAACTCAGCTCGCCCTATTTGCCCAAGAAATTCACAGTGCCGTAGACACTGGCGAGCAGATTGATGCCGTATTCCTGGACTTCAGGAACGCATTTGATACGGTTCCGCACTTACGTTTAGTGAAAAAAATACGAGCTTACGGAATATCGGACCAGGTTTGTGATTGGATTCAGGATTTCCTAGAAGAAAGAACACAACATGTCATTCTTAACGGTTCAAAATCTGCAGATGTAGAGGTAATTTCGGGAGTACCGCAGGGAAGCGTGATAGGACCTTTATTGTTTACAATATACATAAATGACTTGGTTGACAACATCGGTAGCTCCGTGAGGCTATTTGCAGATGACACGGTTGTCTACAAGAAAGTAGCAACATCAGAAGACTCGTACGTACTCCAGGAGGACCTGCAGAGGATTAATGCATGGTGCGACAGCTGGCAGCTTTCCCTAAACGTAGATAAATGTAATATAATGCGCATACATAGGGGCAGAAATCCATTCCAGTACGATTATGCCATAGGTGGTAAATCATTGGAAGCGGTAACGACCGTAAAATACTTAGGAGTTACTATCCGGAGCGATCTGAAGTGGAATGATCACATAAAACAAATAGTGGGAAAAGCAGGCGCCAGGTTGAGATTCATAGGAAGAATTCTAAGAAAATGTGACTCATCGACGAAAGAAGTAGCTTACA
This sequence comes from Schistocerca americana, assembly GCF_021461395.2. Taxonomy (NCBI): domain Eukaryota; kingdom Metazoa; phylum Arthropoda; class Insecta; order Orthoptera; family Acrididae; genus Schistocerca; species Schistocerca americana. The sequence continues at coordinate 141,552,297 of NC_060129.1, forward strand.
AAACACTTGTTCGTCCGATTCTTGAGTATTGCTCATCAGTATGGGACCCTTACCAGGTTGGATTAATAGAAGAGATAGACATGATCCAGCGAAAAGCAGCGCGATTCGTCATGGGGACATTTAGTCAGCGCGAGAGCGTTACGGAGATGCTGAACAAGCTCCAGTGGCGGACACTTCAAGAAAGGCGTTACGCAATACGGAGAGGTTTATTATCGAAATTACGAGAGAGCACATTCCGGGAAGAGATGGGCAACATATTACTACCGCCCACATATATCTCGCGTAATGATCACAACGAAAAGATCCGAGAAATTAGAGCAAATACGGAGACTTACAAGCAGTCGTTCTTCCTACGCACAATTCGTGAATGGAACAGGGAAGGGGGGATCAGATAGTGGTACAATAAGTACCCTCCGCCACACACCGTAAGGTGGCTCGCGGAGTATAGATATAGATTATAGATATAGATATAGATTTGTTGGTATGGAAACGCCAGCCGGGAAAATTCGTCGCAAAAATTTCTCGTGTGTCCTTAACTCTTAGCTACTGAGAATGTTGATAGGAACACAGTTACTATGGAGGGGTCTCTCAGAGCGTCTTTTTAATTTTTATAAATAAAACCACTGTTTTGGTGAATATACACTGAAGCGCCAAAGAAACTGCTATAGACATGCGTTTTCAAATGCAGAGATGTGTAAACAGGCAGAATACGGCGCTGCGGTCGGCAACGCCTATATAAGGCAACAGGCGTCTGGCGCAGTTGTTAGATCGGTTACTGCTACTACAGTGGCAGGTTATCGATATTTATGTGAGTTTGAACGTGGTGTTATAGTCGGCGCACGAACAATGGGACCCAGCATCTCCGAGGTACCGATGAAGTGGGGATTTTCACGAGTGTACCGTATCATGAATCCGGTGAAAATCAAATCTCCGACATCACTGCGGCTGGAAAAAGATCCTGCCATAACGGGATCGACGACGACTGAAGATAATTGTTAGTGAAAGAAGTGCAATCTTTCCGCAAATTGCTGCAGATTTCAGTGCTGGGCCATCAGCAAGTGTCAGTGTGCGAATCATTCAAAGAAACATTATCGATATGGGATTTCGGAGCCGATGGCGGATGAATGTGTACGGGTATGGAGACATCCTCATGAATCCATGGACCCTGCATGTCAGCAGGGACTGCTCAAGCTGCAGGAGGCTCTGTAATGAGTGTATGCAGTTGGAGTGATATGGGACCCCTGATACGTGTAGACACGACTCTGACAGGTGGTAACGCGTGCGCAAGAATCCTGTCTGATCATCTGCATCCATTTGTGTCCACTCTGCATTCCTACCGACTTGGGCAATTCCAGCAGGACAATGCGACACGCCACACGTCCACAATTGCTACAGAGTGGCTCCAGGAACACCCTTCTGAGTTCAAACACTTCCGCTAGCCACCAGACTCCCCAGACATGAAAATTACTGAGCGTATCTGGGATGCCTTGCAACGTGCTGTTCAGAAGAGATCCCCATCCCTTTGTGCTCTTACAGATTTATGGGCTGGCCTGCAGTATTCATGGTGTCAGTTCCCTCCAGCACTACTTCAGACATTAGTCGAGTCCATGCTACGCCGTGTTACGGCACTTCTGCGTGCTCGCGGGGGCGCTACACGATATTAGGCAGGTGTACCAGTTTCTCTGGCTCTTCAGTGTAGTTCCCTTCTTTTACGTTCCTAACTCTACCGAGGACATATTGGCCTTTTTTTTCCATTCAGGTTTTGAGATACACAAGAAAACGTAAGAGTCCTGAGATGGAATGCTGAAGGGCGCTACATGCATCGAGCTTGCTCTCATCTTCGGCATCGTTTTCCCAGCAGAACATATGAGTTATGTAAGAAGCGAGAACTGTCCCTTGCAGCGAGTTGTAGGCTAAAAGCGCCATTCATCTCTGGACGGCAGAGAGACGGGAAAATAGCTTCCGTCACTCCCATTACCCGACTGCCGGTCGTTTTAGAAAAATGCGACTCCTTGACGCTGGAAGCAGAAAGACGAATCGAGAAGCACACCGACGCTTACAACATATGAAGAAAATAGTATTTGCCATGACGACAAATATAAAAATGTTTGTCCCTCGTCGTGGTAGTTTGTTGACGTGTTTTTGCGGTTGCCGGACTCCGGTTTGTTAACTTTCTTAACAGAACGCACTTCTTTTGTGAAATGGAAATTATTACGTTGAAAGAATAACAGTGCAGATTAATATCACATCGCTTTATTTATCCTGTTAGCACGTTACACTCTTCCCCAACAATGCCTAACCACACACACACACACACACACACACACACACACACACACACACACACGCACGCACGCACGCGCCCGCGCTTTACCTGTTAAGTTCATTCCACATTCATGCTGCAGTAACCATACTACGTTTCATAAGCACATTAATATGAAGGGTAGTCACTGACAGCGAAAGCTGTTTTCTATCTGTTTAAACTGCAACATATTCGCTCTTTTGTCCACAAATTTCGTAAATAACCCCTCGCGCCTTCCTGGTAATAAACCGAATCACTTTTACCCTACAATGCGATGTACCACTTTCAGCTCTTATTAATAATCCCCTTTAGCAAATTCTTCTTACTGCAGGATGGCTGTTATTCAACTTTCGCTACTGGACACGGCCTACATAAAAAACGAGTGATTGGGCTACTACGACTCATTGTGGAGACTTTTGTAAGGGCATACCGATGATTCAGAACGAATAAACCATTTAAGGAAACACAAAATGTTCAAATGTGTGTGAAATACGAGGGCAGTTCAATAAGTAATGCAACACATTTTTTTCTGAAACAGGGGTTGTTTTATTCAGCATTGAAATACACCAGGTTATTCCCCAATCTTTTAGCTACACAACACTATTTTTCAACGTAATCTCCATTCAATGCTACGGCCTTACGCCACCTTGAAATGAGGGCCTGTATGCCTGCACGGTACCATTCCACTGGTCGATGTCGGAGCCAACGTCGTACTGGATCAATAACTTCTTCATCATCCGCGTAGTGCCTCCCACGGATTGCGCCCTTCATTGGGCCAAACATATGGAAATCCGACGGTGCGAGATCGGGGCTGTAGGGTGCATGAGGAAGAACAGTCCACTGAAGTTTTGTGAGCTCCTCTCGGGTGCGAAGACTTGTGTGAGGTCTTGCGCTGTCATGAAGAAGGAGAAGTTCGTTCTGATTTTTGTGCCTACGAACACGCTGAAGTCGTTTCTTCAATTTCTGAAGAGTAGCACAATACACTTCAGAGTTGATCGTTTGACCGTGGGGAAGGACATCGAACAGAATAACCCCTTCAGCGTCCCAGAAGACTGTAACCATGACTTTACCGGCTGAGGGTATGGCTTTAAACTTTTTCTTGGTAGGGGAGTGGGTGTGGCGCCACTCCGTTGATTGCCGTTTTGTTTCAGGTTCGAAGTGATGAACCCATGTTTCATCGCCTGTAACAATCTCTGACAAGAAATTGTCACCCTCAGCCACATGACGAACAAGCAATTCCGCACAGATGGTTCTCCTTTGCTCTTTATGGTGTTCGGTTAGACAACGAGGGACCCAGCGGGAACAAACCTTTGAATATCCCAACTGGTGAACAATTGTGACAGCACCATCAACAGAGATGTCAAGTTGAGCACTGAGTTGTTTGATGGTGATCCGTCGATCATCTCGAACGAGTGTGTTCGCACGCTCCGCCATTGCAGGAGTCACAGCTGTGCACGGCCGGCCCGCACGCGGGAGATCAGACAGTCTTGCTTGACCTTGCGGCGATGATGACACACGCTTTGCCCAACGACTCACCGTGCTTTTGTCCACTGCCAGATCACCGTAGACATTCTGCAAGCGCCTATGAATATCTGAGATGCCCTGGTTTTCCGCCAAAAGAAACTCGATCACTGCCCGTTGTTTGCAACGCACATCCGTTACAGACGCCATTTTAACAGCTCCGTACAGCGCTGCCACCTGTCGGAAGTCAATGAAACTATACGAGACGAAGCGGGAATGTTTGAAAATATTCCACAAGAAATTTCCGGTTTTTTCAACCAAAATTGGCCGAGAAAAAAAATGTGTTGCCTTACTTATTGAACTGCCCTCGTATTATGGGACTTAACTGCTAAGGTCATCAGTCCCTAAGCTTACACACTACTTAACCTAAACTATCCTAAGGACAAACACACACACCCATGCCCGAGGGAGGACTCGAACCTCCGCCGGGACCAGCCGCACAGTCCATGACTGCAGCGCCTGAGACCGCTCGGCTAATCCCGCGCGGCTAAAGAAACACATTTTTATTTCGAAATGAAAAGCCGACATATTAATTGCGTACGATGTTTGCGTTCCAGGTTACTAACATTGCTCAGTGTGATGACCATCTACATTCACATGCTTCAAATGGCTCTGAGCACTGTGGGACTTAACTTCTGAGCTCATCAGTCCCCTAACCTAAGGACATCACACACATCCATGCCCAGCGCAGGATTCGAACCTGCGACCGTAGCAGTCGCGCGGTTCCGGACTGAAGCGCGTAGAACCGCTCGGCCACCGCGGCTGGCAAAGGTATCTAGCCACCCCCAAAAACAAACGTTTTTCTTATTAGGTGCATTGTGCTGAAACCTACTGCCAGATAGTCCGTATCAGCAATCTCAGTAGTCATTAGATATGGTGAGAGAGCAGAATGGGCTGCTCGGCGAAAGTGGTCAGGTGATTGGGTGTCACTTGTGTCATACGTCTGTACGCGAGATTTCTACACTCCTAAACATCCCTAGGTCCACTGTTTCCGATGCGATAGTCAAGTGCAAACGTGAAGGGACACGTACAGCACAAAATCGTACAGGCCGACCTCGTCCGTTGACTGACAGAGACCGCCGTCAGTTGAAGAGCGTCGTAATGTGTAATAGGCACACATCTATCCAGACCGTCACACAGGAATTCCAAACTCCATCAGGATCCACTGCAAGTGGTATGACAGTCAGGCGGGAGGTGAGAAAAGTTGGATTTCATTGACCAGCAGCTGCCCATAAGCCACAAATCACGCCGGTAAATGCCAAACGACGTGTCCCTTGGTGTAAGCAGCGTAAACATTGAACAGTGGAAAAACGTTGTGTGGACTGACGAGTGAAGGTAAATAATGTGGCGATCGTATGGCAGGGTGCGGCTATGGCGAATGCCCGGTGAAGGTCATCTGCCAGCATGTGCAGTGCCAACAGTTGAATTCGGGGGCGGTGGTTTCGTAGTGTGGTCGTGTTTTTCGTTGAGGGGGCTTGCAACCCTTGTTGTTGTGCGTGGCACTATCACAGCACAGGCCTACATTGATGTTTTGAGCACCTTCTTGCTTCCCACTGTTGAAGAGCAATTTGGGATGGCGATCGCATCTTTGAACACAATCGAGCACCTGTTCATAATGCACGGCCTTTCGTGGAGTGGTTACAGGGCGATAACATCCTTGTAATGGACTGGCCTGCACAGTGCCCTGACCTGAACCTATAAAACACGTTTGGGACGTTTTGAGACGTCGACTTCGTTCCAGACCTCACCGAACGACAGCGATACCTCTCCTCAGTGCAGCACTCCGTGAAGAATGGGCTGCCATTCTCCAAGAAATCTTCCAGCACCTGATTGATCGTATTCCTGCGAGAGTGGAAGGTGATCAAGGCTAAGGGTGGGCCAACACTATATTCAATTCGAGCATTACCGATATATTTTTTAAAGACATAAAATACATATGGATAACACTGAACGAATTTCGGTTCTAATTGTGTGCGAAATAAACAACCAAAACACAAAGAGAAGTCGTCGGCTCCCAGTTTCTCTCTCACACTTGCATTCATTTTTCCTTCACTACCAACGCTACTATTACCATCGGTTATGCCACCACATACTGCATCATTTATGTTATGTAGCTTCAGCTGAACTGCCGAGGTGTAGCAGCTCTAGTCATGGACTAAATGACTGACGTCAGGGGCAACATGAGATGGAGCTCCGTCAAATCTGGTGATCATGGCGGCCACACAATTTGGAAAGATCGCTGACACTTCGTCAGCGTCCAGTGCCGATGGTCACGTGCCCATTTCAGTCATAGCAGCCGATGTTAATGTTGGCACATGCGCAAGTCGTCGGTTGCATAGGTCCATCGTTAGAAGTGTTCGGTGCACTGTGTGTTCAGACACACCTGTACTCCGCTCAGCATTAAAGTCTGATGTTAGTTCGGCCACAGTTCACCGCCTGTCCTGCTTTACCTGTCTCTCCAGCCTGCGACGTCCGACATCTGTAACGAGGGGGCGGCCGCCCAAACCCACGACGTGGTTTCACGTCGGTTTCGCCACGTGTTGAAGACACTCGCCACAACACTCCTCGAACACCCGATTAGTCGTGCAGTTTCCGAAATACTCGTGCCGAGCCTACGGGCCATGGCAATCTGCCTTCGGCCATACTCATATAGACCACGCTCCTTCCCCATTCTACACACGGCCTGCACGCTCACTGATACTACGTCAGTCATTCCTCCCCAGGTGATGCTGCTATCACCTGGACTAGTTTATATCGATAGCAGGTTCGTGGTCATAGATGTTCTGGCTGGTCAGTGTATCTTATCAGTTTATAGAAGATGGCTTTGAAGCTCAGAAGGTGACAGGAATGGGATTTGTCGACTTAGCAGCGGCGTATGACAGTCAATCACCAGCTACTACTAGTCAGGGTCTACATTCTGGTCAAAGATTTGGGTCTAACCAGACTCATCGCCCCCCCCCCCCCCCGCCCCCCCCCCCCCTTCTGCAGAATCGCAGGTACTTCGTCGACTTTCAAGGACAGCGTAGTCGATAGAGGCTACAGAAGAATGGCCTCCTGCAAGGACGTGTTTTGGCTCCAATTCTAATATTCAAAAATGGTTCAAATGGCTCTGAGCACTATGGGACTTAACATCTATGGTCATCAGTCCCCTAGAACTTAGAACTACTTAAACCTAACTAACCTAAGGACAGCACACAACACCCAGCCATCACGAGGCAGAGAAAATCCCTGACCCCGCCGGGAATCGAACCCGTGAACCCGGGCGTGGGAAGCGAGAACGCTACCGCGCGACCACGAGATGCGGGCTCTAATATACACACGAACGACCAACGTATAGCCCGAAACACCATGAGTTACTTATATGCTGACGACAACCCCCTCTAGCCACCCAGAGCACATATTTTGAATCAGTGGAGAACAACCTGACGAATGCCCTTGGCGATCTATCCACATACTACAGCAGAAACCAAACCCTTCAAAGACCCAAGTGTGTGCCTTTCATCTGAGAAACAAGGAAGCTACTCACAAATTAATAATAGTATGGTCGGTGATTGAACTGGAACGCTACGAGACTCCAAAATGCTTAGGAGTGACACTTGATAGATCTCTCACTTTCAAAAAGCACTGCATGGAACGCAAGTCCAAAGCCTCCACCAGGAACAATCTCCCACGGAAACTGGCCGGACCACAGTGGGGTAGTCAACCTGAAACAACCCGACACCTGCAATGGCACTATGCTATTCTGCACAGATTATGCCTGTCCCGTTTGGTATAATTCTGCTCATGCCAAAAATTTTGATGCAGCTCTCAACGAAACCTGCAACTTGCTTGAAACCCACTCCAGTTGAATGGCTTTACCACATTGCAGGAATAGCATCACCATCTGTTCGAAGAGGGATAGCTGCGAACATGGAAATAAAGGTATTGGAACAGGAAATTACTCATCCTCTGTATGGGCATGAACCGCATCCGCAACGATTGAAGTCAAGGAAGAGTTTCCTTGGGACATTAAACTAAGTTACAATCACTGCTGGAAGAAGTAGGTTACGACTAGGGAGGGCCATGTCCTACCTACCCCCTGGTTGGAAAAGAGTTGTTGAAGCTTTACCTCCAGGCCATGACGGGGAATGGACAACTTGGAAGTTCCTGAATAGACTGAGATCCATAGTTGGAAGATCAAAAGTTAACCTGGCAAAATGGGGATACACTGATCCAAATGATATTCGATGTGACTGTGGAGAAGAACAGTCAGTTCGGCACATGCTTCGGTGTCGATTGCGTCCAGTCTCCTGTACAGAAGATGACCTTGAACAAGCAACAGAAAATGCTCAGGAAGTGGCCAAGTTTTGGTCAAAAGTAATTTAATCATAACAGTGTAAAATGTATGTACATGTACCTGTATGTTTCTGACACGAGAATAATAATAATCAGTTTTATGACCACCAGTAAATTACGCTTGCGATGAACGATGATAAGCTGTTTTTAACGATGTCATGTATTGTAGGATGTAGGTTCGCCAGTTATGCAAAACACCGTTTTTTCCCAGTTCCCAAACATGTTTCAGCACCAGTGTGTCATCATCAGTAAGTGTTCGTTTTATTTAATATCTAATGTGAACATTTGTACTAAATGATTGCAAAATTATGTGGATATTTAGTTCAAACAATAATTCTTTTCTTTTTGTTAATACGTTTACACTCAGTGTGCATGATTTTTCAGGACCACTTGTGTATTATTTATTATAGATAGCTTGTCATCTGCAACCAAACGATGCTGATGAGAAATTTTGTTGCGAGTTAACCTATGATCTAAACGTCTATCTACATCTACACCTCCATGGATAGTCACCAAATCACATTTAAGTGCCTGGCAGAGGGTTCATCGAATCACCTTCACGATTCCCTATTATTCCAATCTCGTATAGCGCGTGCAAAGAACGAACACCTGTATCTTTCCGTACGAGCTCGGATTTCCCTTCGTTTATCGTGGTGCTCGTTTCTCCCTACGTAGATCGGTGTTAAAAACATATTTTCGCATTCTGAGGAGGAAGTTGGTGATTGGAATTTAGTGAGAACATTCCGTCGCAACGAAAAACGCCTTTCCTTCAATGGTGTCCAACCCAAATGCTGTATCATTTCTGTGACACTCTCTCCCATATTTTGTGATAATACAAAACGTGGTGTCCTTCTTTCAACTTTTTCGATGTCCTATATGGTAAGGATCCCATACCGGGCAGCAGTATTCTAAAATAGGACGGACAAGCGTAGTGTAGGCAGTCCCCTTAGTAGATCTGTTACATTTTCTAAATGTCCTGCAAATAAAACGCAGTCTTTGGTTAACCTTCGCCACAACATTTTCTGTGTGCTCCTGCCAGTTTAAGTTCGTAATTGTAACTGTAACACCTGGGTATTACGTAATTTAGTTATCCACATCATTTTGTAATCATTTAGTAAACATGTTCTCATTACAGATTAAATGACACGGAAACCCATTGATGATAGCACAGTGATGCTGAAACATGTTTGGGTACTTGGAAAAAACGGTGTTTTGCATAACTGGCGGAACTTGCATCCTACAATTTTAACTGCAAACACGGTAAACATAAGGTGCTGCAAATCCAAATGATGGTTGTCATGTATGAATGTTGTCATTTTAAGAAAGGTCTTAACCATGTGCAGAGCGGTAATGGCACTTACACTAATCAAGGACATTTTAGGGCATGTATTATGTGCAGTTCTGCAAGCTTTTGTATATTGCTAGCATGAGGAAAGAATTGCTTTGCATCTTATAAGGGGAGGTCACGACGTTGACACCAGAGATTTCCGATCCGTGGCTCTACCCTTTATTCGATCCCTGCGAAACCCTACATTTCAGCAGGATAATGCACGACCGCATGTTGCAGGCCCTGTACGGGCCTTTGTGGATACAGAAAATGTTCGACTGCTGCCCTGGCCAGCACATTCTCCAGATCTCTCACCGTGTGGTCAATGGTGGCCGAGCAACTGGCTCGTCACAATATGCCAGTCACTACTCTTGATGAACTGTGGTATCGTTCAAATGGTTCAAATGGCTCTGAGCACTATGGGACTCAACTGCTGAGGTCATTAGTCCCCTAGAACTTAGAACTACTTAAACCTAACTAACCTAAGGACATCACAAACATCCATGCCCGAGGCAGGATTCGAACCTGCGACTGTAGCGGTCTTGCGGTTCCAGACTGCAGCGCCTTTAACCGCACGGCCACTTCGGCCGGCTGTGGTATCGTGTTGAAGCTGCATGGGCAGCTGTACCTGTACACGCCATCCAAGCTCTGTTTGACTCAAAGCCCAGGCTTATCAAGGAAGTTATTATGGCAGAGGTAATAGTTCTGGGTACTGATTTCTCAGGGTCTATGCACCCAAATTACGTGAAAATGTAATCACATGTCATTTGTATTATAATATATTTGTCCAATGAATACCCGTTTATCATCTGCATTTCTTCTTGGTGTAGCAATTTTAATGGCCAGTAGTGTACTTTGGACCTCGACGCTTCGAGCTGCAGCCACAGAGACAGGCTCCATTCTGAAGTTAACTTGCGTAGCGGTGAGACGTAGATAATGTACCAAGAACGAATAGTGTAGGCGCAAATTTTTTGAATGTCACAAAATTTACATTTGTACTACAAAAATGAAGGTCCGACCGGGAGTCAATTGTTGCTTCGTACACGTTCGTCTTAGGAAGCTCGAACGCTAACCACTTGACAACCATGAAGTCTAACATCCGGCTCCTACGCACAGATGTACCAGTTACAGAACACACACCTAAAACTTCTCATGCGATTTTCTCGGAATTTCCAAAGTAGTGCATATTACTATTTTCCCATTATGTTGTTTTTGGCCTTCTAAAGTTCTACACAGTTTGAAATGAATCTGTGATCCCAACGGCGTGGCCTCCCCTTGTTAGCTCTGAAGATGGCTAGATTGTTAGCCAAAACTAGTAATTCTGCCAAATAAACAGGGTTCCGCATGATATGTTCACCTCATGGTTTTTCAATTTGAAACATTAAACATTTACAACAGATCGCGTATCTCCTGATTGACACTGTCAACAATCTTCCTTAGCATTTCTAGTGGAGACTGAAGAGCATCACAAATGACAGCAATTTTCCTGTCGATCTGTAAACCATAACAAATGGTAGCAGTTCTACTATAGTTCACAAAACATAAGGAACAGTAGCGTATATACTACGATTGGTAACTTTCGCAAGCAGGTCCACATGATGTGAAATCGCTGCCATTTTTCTATCACTGACATCTTCCTCTGGGTAAAAACTTGAAAATTCCTTCTTGATACGAAACTACTTGCGTGACTAACAAGGAGAGCTCCCCAGCGGTGGAATCGACTTTTTGACACCAAATATACGGTGATGCTGGTTTCCCATGTGGACGCTCATTTGCGAGTAATTGACGAAAAAGATTCGGAATTTTGTGTGACACTAAAGAGCGTTAAAACAGATGTGTCAAATAGTATGGTTGGGTGGTGTAACGCATAGCATAACATATTCCTATGCAGGACATTGTGGGTTCGAATATCGACAGATGCAGTTAAGTTATTTTCTTTTTAAATCGTTGTCAAAGTGACCTTGATCAATACTTTTATTCAATAAATTGGTCATATGAAATGTTCCATTCCTATTCATTTGTCACATCATTTTCATCACTGTATGAATTTTTCATTTCTTTCATTTTGTCTTCGTGTTATTGTTTTTCCAGTCAGCACTTTTATGAATATGAATTTAATTATGTTTATCTACTATACTATTCAATTATTTGAAAATTCCATCAGTTAGAAAACAAGACAAAATAAATGTATTTTTTCGTTACCAGATATGCAAATTTTTTGAACGGTAATCGTCATACAAAAATTTAAAACGTAACCTAAGTAACTACTGCACTACGAACAAAATATTGCAGATGAAGATTTAAATGGAAAAAGGATTTATAAGTAAAACGAAATCCAAGATAAATGAGAAACAGCCGTAATCAATGGAATAATGTGGACGAAAAAACAAGGTGTTAAAACAAAATAAATTAAATCGAAATTAATGAAAAAAACACATGAACGAAGATTTCAAGTGGAGAAAGAATGATAGGAAGAAAAATGAGAGCGAATGAATAAGTTGATATTACGATTTCACTTATAACTCACTGGAATGAAAATAAAAGATTATATTTAAATCAGTTAACTGAGTGAAAATGATGATCAAAGTCATTTCGGTTAAGATTTAAAAGCAGTTCTAGGTGCTTCAGTCTGGAACCGCACGACCGCTACGGTCGCAGGTTCGAATCCTGCCTCTGGCATGGATGTGTGTGATGTCGTTAGGTTAGTTAGCTTTAAGTAGTTCTAAGTCTAGGGGCTGATGACCTCAGATGTTAAGTCCCATAGTGCTTAGAGTCATTTGAACCACTTGAAGGTTTAAAAATAAAAAGAATTTACTGCACTTGACTAGATTTTTTTCTTTTTTTGCGATTTTTCAGTTACTTATTTTCAAAATACACCACTTCGCAGGTTATTTTTTAATATGTATTTTTAAACTCTGTCTACTTCGATCAAACTAATAAGTTTAAGGTGGAAGACGTCAGTAGTGAAAGAAAACGAAACAGAGGCTGTCATGTTATTCAAGTAGACTAAAATAATTATAAGAAAGCTAATGATTCGAACCCACAAGCTTCTCCATGTAAAGCAAGTATGCTCTCAATTACATCACTCAACCATATTGCATAATACAAACTTATTAAAGCTATTCCGTATCACAGAAAATTTCGAAATTTTTTTCGTCAGACTCTCGCAAATGAAGGCCCAGTAGGGTGAATGGCTGCAGAGTTTGTTACCAGGGACCTTAACCTACATAGCCGTATAGATGGTTTCAAAAAGTCGATCCCAGCGTTGGGGACATCTCCTTGAAAGAAGAGGTCTTAATAAATACTTGAGCGTAAGTTCAGAATGGCCGATTTCACTCGGGTTCTGCTGCCTACAGCGCCCGATTTCGCCGCTGTTAATTACTTCAGATGTCAGTGACTGACTGAAATACAAGGAGAGAAATATACACTACTGGCTACTAAAAATTGCTACACCAAGAAGAAATGCACATGATAAACGGGTATTCATTGGACAAATATATTATACTAGAACTGACATGTGATTACATTTTCATGCAATTTGGGTGCATAGATCCTGAGAAATCAGTACCCAGAACAACCAACTCTGGCCGTAATAACGGCCTTGATACGCCTGGGCATTAGGTCAAAACAGAGCTTGGATAGCGTGTACAGGTACAGCTGCCCATGCAGCTTCAACACGATACGACAGTTCATCAAGAGTAGTGACTGGCGCATTGTGACGAGCTAGTTGCTCGGCCGCCATTGACCAGACGTTTTCAGTTGGTGAGAGATCTGGAGAACGTGCTGGCCAGGGCAGCAGTCCAACATTTTCTGTATCCAGAAAGGCCCGTACAGGACCTGCAACATGCGGTCGTGTATTACCCTGCTGAAATGTAGGGTTTCGCAGGGATCGAATTAAGGTACAACCACGGGTCGTAGTACATCTGAAATGTAAATGCCGTCAATGCGAACAAGAGGTGACCGAGACGTGTAACCAATGGCACCCCATACCATCACGCCAGGTGATACGCCAGTATGGCGATGACGAATAAACGCTTCTAATGTGCGTTCACCGCGATGTCGCCAAACACGGATGCGACCATCATGATGCTGTAAACACAACCTGGATTCATCAGAAAAATGATTTTTTGCCATTCGTGCACACAGGTTCGTCGTCGAGTACACCATCGCAGGCGCTCCTATCTCTGGTGCAGCGTCAAGGGTACCCGCAGCCACGGTCTCCGACCTGATAGTCCGTGCTGCTGCAAACGTCGTCGAAGTGTTCGTGCAGATGGTTTTTGTCTTGCAAACGTCCCCATCTATTGACTCAGGATCGAGAAGTGGCTGCATGATCCGTTACAGTCATGCGGATAAGATGCCTGTCATACGATAAACCGCAATCGCGATAGGCTACAGTTCGACTTTTATGAAAGTCGGAAACGTGATAGTACGCATTTCTCCTCCTTACACGAGGGATAACAACAACGTTTCACCAGGCAACGCCGGTGAACTGCTGTTTGTGTATGAGAAATCGGTTGGAAACTTTCCTCATGTCAGTACGTTGTAGGTGTCGCCACCGGCGCCAGCCTTGTGTGAATGCTCAGAAAAGCTAATCATTTGCATATCACAGCGTCTTCTTCCTGTCGGTTAAATTTCGCATCTGTAGCACGTCATCTTCGTGAATGGCCAGCAGTGTAATAAATACTTGAGGCTAAGTTCAGAACGGCTGACTTCGCTCGGCTTCTGCTGCCTACAGCACCTGATATCGCCGGTGTTAATGACTTCAGATGTCAGTGCCTGAGTGAAATACAAGGAGAGAAATATAGAAAGTGTGGATTGGATACGGTGGAGAGGTGATGGGTGGAAGGTTCAGTATGTGAAGGAGAGAGAGTGTGAGAATGGTGTAAGAGATAGACAGAAGAGGGACTGACAGAGTGAGTGGGATTGAGAGGAAGAGCTATTTAGATAAAGAAAGAGAGAGGCAGTGGGGTGAAGAGTGAGAGTGAGAGAGGGCAAGGAAACATGGAAGGTTTGGATTAGATACAGTGAAGACATGTGTGGTGGAAGGGTGATTGTGTGAAACAGAGTGAACGAGAATGGTATTAGAGATGGACGAGAGAGGGACTGATAGAGAGAGAGAGAGAGAGAGAGAATATGCGAAGGAGAGAGAGAGAGAGAGTTGCGAATGACGTCAGCAAGATAAGGCGAGGGGCAAGTGGTATGGAGTGGAGGGGGCAGTAGCCATTAATCAGCTTATTTCCGTGGCAGAGCGCTGGCCCAGAAACGTTCAGAGGTGGAGAGAAAAAGTGTATGTAAGAGGAAAGTAAGGGAAGGGAAAATTCTTTTTCCGGAGAGCTGAGGCGAGGCGAGGTCTGCCGGTGGCAGAACGGACGGACGGACGCGGGAAGGCTGCGACCTGTCAAGTATGTCAAAGAGGCCCTCCCGGGAGAAACAGGCTGTGCCGTGCTGCCAACCGACGCACAGTCCGTAACTCCGGAGGCGAGTCTCAGTGGAGCACGTCTGTAGAGAATTGCTGCTACATCTACAAGTCTGCTCAAAATTACTTTCTGAGTGACAGCCAGGAAGTCGGCGCTGGGAAGACGCAGACGAGTGAGACGGAGCACGCATCCAGCCTGTCCCACGAGGTCTACAGGCAGCCACCCCCGCACCACCCACGCGTGGTTGCCAGGCCTTCACCCCCCACCTGTACAACACTTCCACCTTGCACTGTGCTACAGTTTGAGGGGGACTGCTATTCAAAAATGGTTCAAATGGCTCTGAGCGCTATGGGACTTAACATCTGAGGTTATCAGTCCCCTAGAACGTAGAACTACTTAAACCTAACTAACCTAAGGACATCACAAACATCCATGCCCGAAGCAGGATTCGAACCTGCGACCGTAGCGGTCGCGCGGTTCCAGACTGAAGCGCCCAGAACCGCTCGGCCACCGCGGACGGCTTGACTGATTTATTGTGTAACTGAGGTTTAATGGATTCCTTTTAGCACTCATGCGGATAATCTCACACTTTTCATCATTTTGGGGGCAACTGCCAATTTTCTCACCGAACAGATATCTTCTCTAAATCGTTTTGCAATTTGTTTTGATCTTCTGATGACTTTACTAATCGCTAAACGAGAGCGTCATTTGTAAACAACCTAAGACAGCTGCTCAGATTGTCTCCCAAGTCGTTAAGGAACAGCAAAGGGCCGGCCGCGGTGGTCTAGCGGTTCTAGGCGCTCAGACCGAAACCGCGAGACTGCTACGGTCGCAGGTTCGAATCCTGCCTCGGGCATGGATGTGTGTGATGTCCTTAGGTTAGTTAGGTTTAAGTAGTTCTAAGTTCTAGGGGACTGATGACCACAGATGTTAAGTCCCATAGTGCTCAGAGCCATTTGAACAGCAAAGGGCCTATAGCACTAACATGTGGAACGCCATAAATGACTTCAGTTTTAATCGATCACTTTCCCTCAAGTACTGCGAACTGTGACCTCTCTGCTCCGACAGGAAATCACGAATCCAGTCACACAACTGAGACGATATGCCATAATTACGCAATTACATTACAAGCCGCTTACACAAGCGGCAAGAAGAGAAACATTGAAGGTGTGGGTTGGATACAGTGAAGAAATGTGAGGTGGAAGGGTGACTGTGTGAAAGAGAGTGGATGAGAATGGTGTTAGAGACGGACGAGAGAGGGACTGATGGAAAGAGACTGCATGCGATTGAGAGGATGAGTTACTGAGATTGAAAGAAAGAGAGAGAGAGTATAAGCGAAGGAGAAAGAGAGAGTTGCGAATGACGTCGGCAAGATAAGGCGAGGGGCAAGGTAGAGTGTCAAAACTGTTCTGGTAACCTAGAAGTACGGAATCAATTTGAAATCCCTTGTCAATAGCACTCAACACTTCATGCGAATAAAGAAGTAGTTGTGTTTCACAAGAACGATGTTTTCTAAATGCATATTGACTGTGTGTCAATACATTATTTTCTTCTAGATAATTCATAATGTTTCAACACAGTATATGTTCCATTATCCTGCTGCCTTTCGTGAATATTGGTGTGACCTGTGCAACTTTCCATTCTTTTGCCGGCCGCGGTGGTCTAGCGGTTCTAGGCACTTCAGTCCGGAACCGCGCGACTGCTACGGTCGCAGGTTCGAATCCTGCCTCGGGCATGGATGTATGTGATGTCCTTAGGTTAGTTAGGTTTAAGTAGTTCTAAGTTCTAGGGGACTGATGACCACAGATGTTAGGTCCCATAGTGCTCAGAGCCATTTGACCCATTTTTGAACCACTCTTTGGGTACGGATCTTCCGCCGAGTGAACGGTTGTATATCATTGTTAGGCAATCTTGTCAAGATCTGATTGAATAATTCTGATGTTTCTTTCAGGTAGTACTACTGCTTTATGGGTAACTGCATCATCTGCGAAAAATTTGAGGTTCCTGTTAGTATTGTCTGCCAGACTTAACCTAACTAACCTAAGGACATCACAAACATCCATGCCCGAAGCAGGATTCAAACCTGCGGCCGTAGCGGTCGCGCGGTTCCGGACTGAAGTGCCTAGAACCGCTCGGCCACACCGGCCGGCGGACTGCTATTGTGTGGTGATTATTCCTTGCGCGCTCACAAGGCGATAGTGGAGTTTTCGTAATTTTTTAGGGTTCTGTACCTCAGTTGGTAAAAACGTAACGCTTACAGGATCACTTCGTTGTCTCTCTGTATTTCCGACTGTTCAGAACCCTGTTTTCTCATAAACTGATATACTTATCAAGCTGAAGTTTACGTCAGTTATTAAGATCCACGGTTCCTTGGCGATGTAAAAAAGTGAAGCTTCTAAGTTAATGCATTGAAAAGATATGAGTATTTATGGTTCAAATGGCTCTGAGCACTATGCGACTGAACTACTGAGGTCATCAGTCGCCTAGAACGTAGAACTAATCAAACCTAACTAACCTAAGGACATCACACACATCCATGCCCGAGGCAGGATTCGAACCTGCGACCGTAGCGGTCGCTCGGCTCCAGACTGCAGCGCCTAGAACCGCACGGCCACTCCGGCCGGCAGAGTATTTATGTCAAGTATTTTTATATTCACAAAGTTACTTTTACACACCTGCAGCGTACACCACATTGACCTAGAATCATGAAATTTACCAAGAAACAAAGGTTTCACACAGCAACCAAATGAAAAAAAAAAACGAAGTAAGTACAGTGTGATTATAATGAAAGTTAAACTTTCCAACCCCTGTAGAAATAACGCCGCTGGTCAGAATGACGTCAAATTGCAACGGAATATTATCGGTGAAGGGGGGAAACGTGTGGCATAAGAAAAATAAATAGTTACAAAATGTAGCAATAGATTGCGCTGTAGGCATCGTGATCGTCGATTTTCAACGTGCACATGACAGCATCCACAGGAACAGCCTATACAATGCAATGCGGGACTTCAGAATCCCTGAGATGCTAGTGAGAATGGTGCAAGCTTGTATGGAAGGGTCAAAGGCAGCAGTACGTTTCCGAGGAGCCAAATCAGAAACATTCGATATTGAGACAGGCCTCAGACAAGGGGATGCTGTCTCATGTGTTCTGTTCAATGTCATCTTAGAGCAAGTTAGGAGTGGGCTGGAGTACAGATGGACGGTAACTTCAACTGTCTCGCATCTGCAGATGAAATACTACTAAATGAATTAAAGCATGAGCTAAAAGGAATGTACCGAAAATGGACAATAATGTACAGAAAGTAGGGCTCAAAGTGAATCGAGACAAAACAGAGTTCATGCAATTAGGAAGAAGACAAGAGCAGGTAGTATTTCTTGAGATAGATGGCAAGAGTTTCAAGCGAGTAGACCAGTTCAAATACTCGGGATCGTGGTTTACCACGGACAACCACATAAAAATGGACACC
The DNA here is from genome assembly GCF_021461395.2 of Schistocerca americana. Classification (NCBI taxonomy): domain Eukaryota; kingdom Metazoa; phylum Arthropoda; class Insecta; order Orthoptera; family Acrididae; genus Schistocerca; species Schistocerca americana. The sequence goes on from NC_060129.1 coordinate 141,570,666, forward strand.
AAGGAAAGAATAGCAGTGGGAACGAAATGCATGCATTCCCTCAGAGAGACGCTCGGCTCTAAATCGATCTCAACGAACACTAACAAGGGAACCTCCCCATCGCACCCCCCTCAGATTTAGTTATAAGTTGGCACAGTGGATAGGCCTTGAGAAACTGAACACAGATCAGTCGAGAAAACAGGAAGAAGTTGTGTGGAACTATGAAAAAAATAAGCAAAATATACAAACGGATTAGTCCATGCGCAAGACAGGCAACAACAAGGGTAAGACGAGTGTAGGAGCGCCGTGGTCCCGTGGTTAGCGTGTGCAGCTGCGGGAAGAGAGGTCCTTGGTTCAAGTCTTCGTGTGAAAAATTAATTTTCTTTATTTTCCCAAAGTTATGATCTGTCCGTTCGTTCATTGACGTCTCTGTTCACTGTAATAAGTTTAGTGTCTGTGTTTTGCGAACGCACCGCAAAACCGTGCGATTAGTAGACGAAAGGACGTGCCTCTCAATGGGAACCGAAAACATTTGATCGCAAGGTCATAGGTCAACCGATTCCTCCACAGGAAAACACGCGTGATATATTCTATACGACACTGGTGACGGCATGTGCGTCACATGACAGGAATATGTTGTCGACCCACCTGACTTGTACACTTGGCGAATGGGTAAAAAGATTCTTCTACTTTGCCCGATTTAGGTTTTCTTGTGGATGTGATAATCACTCCCAAAAAAGTGATGAAAACATAAGAGTTTGTCACATAAACTGCAACAAATGAATGCAACTGCCAGCCAGGGAGCCTCGTTAGCAGGAATTCTCTCTCTTTCGTGCGCTGTAGTCGACTGACGTCGTATGTTTCGATGTTTGTTTAAGTGTAGCGTCCCCATACTACGGCACAGTTACCTAGCGTCGGACGGACGGACGGACAGATAATAATTGTCTGAAAATAAAAAATTAAAATTTTTTGTCGAGGGAAGACTTGAACCAAGGACCTCTCGTTCCGCAGCTGCTCACGCTTACAACGGGACCACAGAGCTCCTGTGCTGAAATTGCCCTTGTTGTTGCATATCTTGCGCATGGACTACTCCGTTTGTATATTTTGCTTACTTTTTTCATAGTTCCACACAACTTCTTCCTGTTCTCTCGATTGATCTGTGTTCAGTTTTTCAAGGGCTATCCACTGTGCCAACTTATAACTAAATCTGAGGGGGGTGTGATGGGGAGGTTCCCTTGTTAGATGAAAATCTACAACGCAGTGATATGCCCAGCAGTAATGTACAGTTCAGAAACATGGAGCATGACTAAGTGAGAAAAGGAAAAACTATTAATATTTGAAAGAAGAGTAATGAGCAAGATACGGGGAGCAGTTTTAGATAACGGAGAATGGAGAAGGAGGAAGAACGAGGAAATCTACCTTCTGAAGCGAGAACCAACTATCCTGCAGGAGATAAAGAGCAAAAGAATAAAATGGGTGGGCCACGTAGCGCGTATGCCAGATGGAAGACGGACGAAGATGGCACTAGCGGGGAAACCAAACACCAAACGCCCCATTGGACGAACAAGGCAGCACTGGTGGACGACCTGGCGAAGGACGTAGCAGTCCTGGGAGTTGAAGACACCTGGAGGAACTGGGCACAAAACAGGAAGGAATGGGGGCAGTTTGTGGAAGGAGGGCATGTGATCGCTGCATATCTGTCTATCTCTCTATCTGTCTATAGGCATCATAGTGGTGACAAATGAATCATACAAAAATGCCTGAGGTGCACGTCTGACGTTAAATTGCACTACTCAGTGTGCGTGGGTGTGCAGGTGTGATACTGTTAGTTATGTAAGCCCATCCACCACGGTGAGGTCATTTCACATCGGATGGGAAAAATCGGTTTTTAAGTGTCCTGGGCCCAAAAACCGCATAAAAAACATCGTCCAAAATCAAATCGGATTATTACATGCCGTGTGACTGGCGCAAAACATGTTCACTTTTCGCATGGTGTCCACCGTTTTGTGCATAAGCTGATATCGTGGAACAGCAGGTTCCAGAACTGATGGAAATGTCTGGCATCTCCTTTACCGACGATCAATTTTACATGGTCATTCCACTTTAAATCACTCCTAATGCGTACTCCCAGATAATTAATAGAATTAACTGCTTTCAGTTGCTGACCTGCTATATTGTAGCTAAATGACATGGGATCTTTCTTTCTATGTATTCGCAGCACATTACACTTGTCTACATTGAGATTCAATTGCCATTCCCTGCACCAGGCGTCAATTCGCTGCAGATCCTCCTGCATTTCAGTACAATTTTCGATTGTTACAATCTCTCTATATACGACGTGCATTCAAGTTCTAAGGCCTCCGATTTTTTTTCTCCGGACTGGAAAGAGATAGAAACATGCGCATTGTTTTAAAATGAGGCCGCGTTCATTGTCAATACGTCCCAGAGATGGCAGCACCGTACGGCAGATGGAATTTTACTGCCAGCGGCGAGAATGAGAATTGTTTTTAAATACTTAAAATGGCGACGTTTTCCTTACTTGAACAGCGTGCAGTCATTCGTTTTCTGAATTTGCGTGGTGTGAAACCAATTGAAATTCATCGACAGTTGAAGGAAACATGTGGTGATGGAGTTATGGATGTGTCGAAAGTGCGTTCGTGGGTGCGACAGTTTAATGAAGGCAGAACATCGTGTGACAACAAACCGAAACAACCTCGGGCTCGCACAAGCCGGTCTGACGACACGATCGAGAAAGTGGAGAGAATTGTTTTGGGGGATCGCCGAATGACTGTCGAACAGATCAGCTCCAGAGTTGGCATTTCTGTGGGTTCTGTGCACACAATCATGCATGACGACCTGAAAATGCGAAAAGTGTCATCCAGGTGGGTGCCACGAATGCTGACCGACGACCACACGGCTGCCTGTGTGGCACGTTGCCGAGCAATGTTGACGCGCAACGACAGCACGAATGGAACTTTCTTTCGTCGGTTGTGACAATGGATGAGACGTGGATGCCATTTTTCAATCCAGAAACAAAGCGCCAGTCAGCTCAATGGAAGCACACAGATTCACCGCCACCAAAAAAATTTCGGGTAACCGCCAGTGCTGAAAAAATGATGGTGTCCATGTTCTTGGACAGCGAGGGCGTAATCCTTACCCATTGCGTTCCATAGGGCACTACGGTATCAGGTGCATCCTACGAAAACGTTTTGAAGAACAAATTCCTTCCTGCACTGCAACAAAAACGTCCGGGAAGGGCTGCGCGTGTGCTGTTTCACCGAGACAACGCACCCGCACATCGAGCTAACGTTACGCAACAGTTTCTTCGTGATAACAACTTTGAAGTGATTCCTCATGCTCCTTACTCACCTGACCTGGCTCCTAGTGACTTTTGGCTTTTTCCAACAATGAAAGACACTCTCCGTGGCCGCACATTCACCAGCCGTGCTGCTATTGCCTCAGCGATTTTCCAGTGGTCAAAACAGACTCCTAAAGAAGCCTTCGCCGCTGCCATGGAATCATGGCGTCAGAGTTGTGAAAAATGTGTACGTCTGCAGGGCGATTACGTCGAGAAGTAACGCCAGTTTCATCGATTTGGGGTGAGTAGTCAATTAGAAAAAAAATCGGAGGCCTTAGAACTTGAATGCACCTCGTACTACAGCATCCTCTGCAAAAAGCCTCAGTGAACTTCCGATGTCATCCACCAGGTCATTTATGTATATTGTCTATAGCAACGGTCCTACGATATTCCCGTGCGGCACACCTGAAATCACTCTGACTTTGGAAGACTTCTCTCCATTGAGAATGACATGCTGCGTTCTGTTACCAAGAAACTCTTCAATCCAATCACACAATTCGTTTGATAGTCCATATGCTCGTACTTTGTTCCTACAAAACGGGACCAACGACTACTGACGAGAATCGTTCTGCGTGGCAGAAGTGCAACCCTTCCGCAAACTGCTGCAGATTGCGGTTTTGGACCACCAACAAGTGTCAGCGTGCGAACCATTCAATTAAACATAATCTATATGGTCACTCGTGTACCCTTGATGACTGCACGACACAAACCTTTAAGCCTCGCCTTGGCCTGACAACACCGAGATTGAACTGTTGATCACTGGAAACATGCCTGGTCAAGAGAGTCTCGTTTCAGACTGTATCGACCGAATGGACGTGTATGAGTATGGAGACAACCTCATGAATCCATGGACCCCTCATGTCAGCAGGGGACTGTTCAAACTTGTGCAGGCTCTGTAATGGTGTGGGGCGTGTGGAGTGATATGGGACAACTGATACATCTAAATACGACTCTGACAAAGTGCACGTACATAAGCTTCCTATCTGATCAGCTGCATCCATCCATGGCACTGTGCATTCCAACAGAGTTGGGCAATTCCAGCAGGACAATGCGACAACCCACACGTCCATAATTGCTACAGAGTGGCTCCAGGAACACTCTTCTGAGTTCAAACACATACACTGGCCACCCAGAAATGAACATTATTGAGCATGAATGAGATTTTCACTCTGCAGCGGAGTGTGCGCTGATATGAAAGTTCCTGGCAGAGTAAAACTGTGTGCCGGACCTAGACTCGAACTCTGGACCTTTGCCCTTCATGGGAAAGTGCTCTACCAACTGAACTACCCAAGCACGACTCACGTCCCGTCCTCACTTGGCCGCGAAAGGTATAGGTCCCGAGTTCGAGTCTCGGTCCGGCACACAGTTTTAATCTGCCAGGAAGTGTCATTATTGAGCATATTTGGGATGTCTTGCAACGTACATTTCAGAAAAGATCTCCACCCCTTCGTACTCTTACGCATTTCTCTAGCACTACTTGAGACATTCTGTGAACGCGCGGAGGACGTATACGATATTAGACAGGCGTAGCAGTTTATTTCGCTGTTCAGTGTATACTAACAACTGAGACACTAAGTGCAGGAGACGACGTTTTGCCATTTGAGAGTTAAAACAGTTGCCGATGGCAGGAAAAGGGAAGAGGTAAAATTCAGAGTGGCTATAGCAGGAAAATAGTTTCAAGTGGATGTGCAGGAGTTTTGCAGAAATAAGGAAACACGGTGACAAATGCATGGTTGAACGTAAACACATGTGGTATCCAAATCTGGAGCGTATGCTGTTGTATCTGACCTCAAACGGCCCCTGTGCGGTATCCACAACACGTGGCAAGTATCAATCGTGGTCATAACAGTGTTGTGTGCAGTTGTGAGTGCATTACGTCGCACTTAAGTCAGTTCGAGAGGAGTTTCACAGAGGAAGACCGCACTGCAGTTCCTTCTCTAAATCGTCGCACGAACGAAAAAATGGCTGACATCCAAATAAGTGTCACAGGAATAGAAAAGCAACTGAAATCGCTCAACAGAGGAAAGTCCACTGGACCTGCCGGGATACCAATTCGATTCTACACAGAGTACGCGAAAGAACTTGCTCCCCTTCTAGCCGGCCGGAGTGGCCGTTCGGTTCTAGGCGTTACAGTCTGGAACCGAGCGACCGCTGCGGTCGCAGGTTCGAGTATGCCTCGGGCATGGATGTGTGTGATGTCCTTAGATTAGTTATGTTTAAGTAGTTCTAAGTTCTAGGCGACTGATGACCTCAGATGTTAAGTCCCATAGTGCTCAGACCCATTTGAACCTTTTTTTTCCCCTTCTAACAGCCGTGTACCGCAAGTCTCTAGAGGAACGGAAGGTTCCAAATGATTGGAAAAGAGCACAGGTAGTCCCAGTTTTCAAGAAGGGTCGTCAAGCAGATGCGCGAACTATTGGCCTATATCTCTGACATCGATCCGTTGTAGAATTTTAAAACATGTAATTTGCTCGCGTATCATGTCATTTCTGGAAACCCAGAATCTACTCTGTAGGAATCAACATGGATTCCGGATACAGCAAGCGTGTAAGACCCAACTCGATTTGTTTGTTCATGAGACCCAGAAAATATTAGATACAGGCTCCCAGGTAGATGCTATGAAACGTCCCCTTAGAAAAATTATACATGACTGTGCTTGAACTGACACACAATATTTTTTAGCGCAACGCAATCTGACTTTCAATAATCCCTACAAAAGAATGGCCCTGACTAACATTAACCTATACCTTTCACAAATCACTTACCTCAGAAAAATCTTCGTTACTCGAACTATTGCAATACAGCGAGCGCCAATACTGCCAGCTAAATAAAAGATTCAAACTACTGAAGGTACTAACTACTGATAGGCATAGTTAGCAAATGAAAGATTTCGATAGAGAACAAACAATGTATTTACCTTAAAAGTGTTCAAAAGTCATAATATATATAGCAGTTCATGACATCCATTCTTGCAAATGTACTGTTTCTGATAGACACACGTCCAGATCATCCGCTCTCAAAACTCCGCCATCTCTCTCCCCACATCCACCACTGCTGGCGGCTCACCTCCAACTGCGCAACGCTACGCGCTGTTCACATCCAGCTGACGCTGCCCAACACTACAATGGCAGACAACAATGCAAACTAGCCACAGACTGCACACAGCACAGCCAGTGATTTTCATACAGAGCACTACGTGGTGTTACCAATAAGAAAACCTAAACAGCCTACTTACAATGCCATTTTCCTTGACTCCCGGAAGGCGTTCGGTACAGTTCCGCACTGTCGCCTGATAAACAAAGTAAGAGCCTACGGAATATCAGACCAGCTGTGTGGCTGGATTGAAGAGTTTTTAGCAAACAGAATACAGCATGTTGTTCTCAATGGATTAACAATATTTAAAAATGACCTAGTAGATAATGTCGGAAGTTCCATGCGGCTTTTTGCGGATGATGCTGTAGTATACAGACGAGTTGCACCATTAGAAAATTGCAGCGAAATGCAGGAAGATCTGCAGCGGATAGGCACTTGGTGCAGGGAGTGGCAACTGACCCTTAACATAGACAAATGTAATGAATTACGAATACATAGAAAGAAGGATCCTTTATTGTATGATTACATGATAGCGGAACAAACACTGGTAGCAGTTACTTCTGTAAAATGTCTAGGAGTATGCGTGCGGAACGATTTGAAGTGGAATGGTCATATGAAATTAATTGTTGGCAAGGCGGTTGTCAGGTTGAGATTCATTGGGAGAGTCCTCAGAAAATGTAGTCCATCAACAAAGGAAGTGGCTTACAAAACACTCGTTCGACCTATACTCGAGTATTGCTCATCAGTGTGGGATCCGTACCAGGTCGGGTTGACAGAGGAGATAGAGTAGATCCAAAGAAGAGCGGCGCGTTTCGTCACAGGGTTATTTGGTAAGCGTGATAGCGTTTGGGAGATGTTTAGCAAACTCAAGTGGCAGACTCTGCAAGAGAGGCGCTCTGCATCGCGGTGTAGCTTGCTCGCCAGGTTTCGAGAGGGTGCGTTTCTGGATGAGGTATCGAATATATTGATTCCCCCTACTTATACCTCCCGAGGAGATTACGAATGTAAAAGTGGAGAGATTCGAGCGCGCACGGAGGCTTTCCGGCAGTCGTCCTTCCCGCGAACCATACGCGACTGGTACAGGAAAGGGAGGTAATGACAGTGGCACGTAAAGTGCCCTCCGCCAGACACTTGGGTGGCTTGCGAAGTATAAATGTAGATGTAGAACATGGTCAAATTGTAGCTGTCTACATGGTAGGTGCTTCTGTAACGAAGGGAGTCAAACTGTTTGGTGTTTCAAGAGACATCGCATCGAAGATTTATATCGCATATAGGGAAAGCGGAAAACATCATTGAAGTCGCAATGTGGAAAAAAGTGTATGTTGAATGATCGTGCCAGACTGTCCCTGAAGATAATTGTGATGAAAAATGGAATGACAGCAGATCCAGAAATCACTGCAGAATTGAATGTCGCAGTCGCACCGTATTAGGCGTCCTAATGTGTAGCGTTTCAGTACTTTCAACATTTTCGTCCAACCTCCGTAGGCTGCAGTAGTTATTCATATATGAAGAGAATTGCACAGGAGACAGTAGCGTGGAGAGCTACATTAAACCAGAGAACAACATAAAACAAAAACGTTTGATTTAGATAGTTAAGTGTCTTCGAAACAGACCGCAAAAAATGCCATGCTATTTTTTTGTTTTTATTTTTTATTTTTATTTTTTTATTTTTATGTATTTATTTATTTTGCTAGGTTGGCGAATGAATGTGCTTGCTACATTTTTCTCATCCACCTTAGGTGATACGTGACGTCTTTGTTTGTTTCAGGTAAGACGACGTTCGGGCTAAACTGTTTGAAGATCGCAGTCGTCAGTCGTTGACCATCTTCCCAGTGGCGCACACGGTAAGCAAACTGAAGATAAACCAAAAACCACTATCACCTCTATTAAAAGCAAATGGTAACTGGGACTATATACCGAGGTGACAAAAGTCATGGTATATCTTTTAGTATCGTGTCGGACCTCATTTTGCTTAGTGTTGTGCAGGAACTGGATGTAGCATGGACTCAGCAAGTCGCTGGAGGTCCCCAGCAGAAATATTTAGCCGTGCTGCCTCTACAGCTGTCCATAATTGGGAAAGTGATGCCGAAGGAGGAGTTTGTACAGGAACTGAGCTCTCGATTATGACCTACAAGTGTTCGATGTTCGGACAATCTTCGTGGCCAACTCATTCGCTCGAACTGTCCACAATGTTCTTCAAACCAATCGTGATAAACTGTGGCCTACTGACGTGAGACGGTTGTTTGGGAACACGAAGTCCATGAATAGCTGCAAATGGTCTCGAAGCAGCCGAACTTAAACATTCCCAGCCAATGATCAGTTCATTTGGACTAGAAGACCCAGTCGATTCCATGGAAACAGAGCTCACACCATTATAGAGCCACCAGCAGCTTGCGCAGTGTGCTGGTGACAACTTGGATCCACGGCTTCTTGGGGTTTGCGCCAGACTCGAACCCTTCTATCAGCTCTTACAGTCTAAAATCGGGACTCATCTGACAAGGCCACGGTTTTCCAACTGTGTAGGGTCCAACCGATATGATCACGACACCAGGGGAGACGCTGCAAGCGTTCTCGTGCTGTTACCAAAACCTCTCGCCATAGTCCATTACGGCCGCCGGTCGGGGTGGCCGAGCGGTTCTAGGCGCTACAGTCTGGAACCGCGCGACCACTATGGTCGCAGGTTCGAATCCTGCCTCGGGCATGGATGTGTGTGATGTCCTTAGGTTAGTTAGGTTTAAGTAGTTCTAAGTTCTAGGGGACTTATGACCTCAGCAGTTGAGTCCCATAGTGCTCAGAGCCATTTGAACCATTACGGCCAAACACGACGTAATGTCCTAACGGACACATTCGTCGTACGTCCCACAGCGATTTCTGCGGTTACTTCACGCAGTGTTGCTTGTCTGTTAGCACTGACAGCTCTACGCCAAGGCCGCTGCTCTTGGTCGTTAAGTGGAGGACATCGGGCACAGCATTGTCTGTGGTGAGAGGTAATGCCTGAAATTTGGCATTCTCGGCACATTCTTGACTTTGTGGATGTCGGAGTATTGAATTCGCTAACGATTTTCGAAATGAGATGTCCCATGCGTTTAGCTCCAACTCCTATTTCGCGTTCAATGTTAATTCCCGTCGCGCGGCCGCAATCAAGTCGGAAACCTTGTCACCTGAATACAAGTGACAGCTCCGCCAGTACACTGCCCTTTTCTACCTTGTGCACACGATACTACCCCCGTCTGTATATGTGCATAGGCCATCGCTACCCTGTAAGTTAAGTGGAGACGATTGGCTATATAAGTCCTGAAGTGAAACATAGATTTAAGCCCAGCTGGTATGAGTATTGTTTTGGAGAGGTAAGGCTGTATACCTACATTGAAATGTAGGTATACATTCGAGGGTACATAGTGCATTATTTTAACATCACCGACTCCGATCCCCCCTTAGAACTCCAGTCACAGATAGTAACCTGGTCGCAATCGGTGCCTGTTCTCCTTTTTCCTTGGCGACGGATTTTGTACCTCTGCCATGGCATTCGTGGTCTCCCGCCATAAACGTCACTGTGCCTACTAACTGAGGGGAAGTCATCCAGAGAAACTCACTTTGTATCTGGGGTTCCCCAGTGAAGCGTTGCAGGCCCTCTGCTGTTATCATTGTATATAGTGGGTCCGACGAGAAATGGTCAGTATTCATGGATGCGATAGGAACGATCATTGGAAGCAAAAATGTCCAGTAAAATGGCCCTCAGCACCATGGGACTTAACGTCTGAGGTCATCAGTCCCCTAGACTTAGAACTACTTAAACCTAACTAACCTAAGAACATCGCACACATCCATGTGCGAGCCAGGATTAGAACCTGCGACCGTAGCGGTCGCGCGGTTCCAGACTGAAGGGCCTAGAACCGCTCGGCCACACCGGCCGGCAAAATGTCCAGTAAACAACGGCTCTAAAATGCATACCTTACGAGCCGTGAACACTTATTCGTTTTCGATATTCTGAAACAAATCTTTTCTACTGCAGGCTCTTTGCTTTCCATATTTCTGGAGGAGGTAATACGGACCGAAACAAGAAAAAAATTGCCAACTACACATGGGGTCTAACATGGATACCCCAATGGTCATGAGCACTAGTTTAGTGCAAGAGATGTGTTTCACAGAACGGAAAATGAACAAATGTTCTCGGGCTAGGTTTATAGTAATAAGTAATGTAAATTACCCTTAAGATAGTTTTGTGATGTCCGCCCCCGGTAGCTGAGTGGTCAGTGCGACAGAATGTCAATCCTAAGGACCCGGGTTCGATTCCCGGCTGGGTCGGAGATTTTCTGCGCTCAGGGACTGGGTGTTGTGTTGTCCTAATCATCTCATCATTTCATCCCCATCGACGCGCAAGTCGCCGAAGTGGCGTCAACTCGAAAGACTTGCACCCGGCGAACGGTCTACCCGACGGGAGGCCCTAGTCACACGACATTTATTTTGCCAACGGCCTTACCGCAGCGGTAACACCACTTCCCGTCAGATCACCGAAGTTGAGCGCGGTCGGGCTGGGCTAGCACTTGGATGGGTGACCATCCGGTCTCCCGAGCGCTGGTCGCGAATGGGGTGCTCTCATCCCTTGTGAGGCAAACTGAGGAGCTATTTGATTGAGAAGTAGCGGCTCCGGTCTCGAAAAACTGACACACGGCCAAGGAGCGGTGTGCTGAGCACATGCCCCTCCACATCCGCATCCAGTGACGCCTGTGGTCTGAGGATGACACGGCGGCCGGTCGGTACCGTTGGGTCTTCTTGGCCTGCTCGGGAGAAGTTTCTTTCTTAGTTTTGTGACGCCACATCTCCTGAATTACAATGACAGGATAAACCGCAACACCCAGAAAGTAATTAATGTAGCGTAATGAAATTCGGGAATAAAATGGTTCAAATGGCTCGGAGCACTATGGGACTCAACTGCTGAGGTCATTAGTGCCCTAGAACTTAGAACTAGTTAAACCTAACTAACCTAAGGACATCACAAACATCCATGCCCGTGGCAGGATTCGAACCTGCGACCGTAGCGGCCTTGCGGTTCCAGACTGCAGCGCCTTTAACCGCACGGCCACTTCGGCCGGCGAATTCGGGAATAAATTTGTTTTGGTGATATATTCAAGTTATTAACATTGCAGGATGAGTGGTTAATGTAAACAAGCTGGCTGCGGTGGCCGAGCGGTTGTAGACGCTTCAGTCCGGAAGCGCGTGACTGCTACGGTCGCAGGTTCGAACCCCGCCTCGTGCATGGATGTGTGTGATGTCCTTAGGTTAGTTAGGTTTAAGTAGTTCTAAGTTCTGACCTCAGATGTTATGTCCCACAGTGGTCAGAGCCATTTGAACCATTTCTAATGTAAGCGTTAGATAAGCCATTACCAACGTGAAATGCTGGTACAATAATAAACGATGCAACCGCCAGAATGTTATATGCAAGTTTGCAAACCTGCATGCATTGTGTTGTACATGTGGCGGATGTGGGTTTGTGGGATGGAGTTCCATGGCTGTTGCCTTCTGGCAGGTAATACAGTGATGGTCAATGCTTTTTGTGGATGACGCTGGAGTTGTCACCCTATGATCTTCTCGATCTTCTCGATTGGCGACATATCTGGTGATCGAACACACCAAGGCAACGTGTCGACACTCTGTAGAGAATGTTGAGTTACAACAGCGGTATTTGGGCGAGCGTTATCCTGTTGAAAAATAACCCCTGGAATTCTGAATGGCAGCTGAACAGGTCGAGTCAGCAGATGGAAGAAAAAATTTGCAATCAGGGTGCGTGGGATTACCACGAGGGTGCTCCGCTGTCGTACGAAATCGGATACCAGACCATAACTCCAGGCGTAGGGGCAGGCAACTGGCCTCCTTACAACCTCCTTACAACCAGTCACTCAAAAGAGGAAAGGCCGCTGGACGTGATGGGATACCAGTTCGATTTTACACAGAGTACGCGAAGGAACTTGCCCCCCTTCTTGCAGCGGTGTACCGTAGGTCTCTAGAAGAGCGTAGCGTTCCAAAGGATTGGGAAAGGGCACAGATCATCCCCGTTCTCAAGAGGGGACGTCGAACAGATGTGCAGAACTATAGACCTATATCTCTAACGTCTATCAGTTGTAGAATTTTGGAACACGTATTATATTCGAGTATAATGACTTTTCTGGAGACTAGAAATCTACTCTGTAGGAATCAGCATGGGTTTCGAAAATGACGATCGTGTGAAACCCAGCTAGCGCTATTCGTCCACGAGACTCAGAGGGCCGTAGACACGGGTTCACAGGTAGATGCCGTGTTTCTTGACTTCCGCAAGGCCTTCGATACAGTTCCCCACAGTCGATTAACGAACAAATTAAGAGCATATGGACTATCAGACCAATTGTGTGATTGGATTGAAGAGTTCCTAGATAACAGAACGCAGCACGTCATTCTGAACAGCCATCATCTTTCAGATCTAGAAAGACGCCTAGTTACCAGCTTTCGTTTATGGTGCACAACTTCTTGGTGCTGCGATTTTTTTCCTTCAGTGTATATGTCGTACGCGCTTGTTGGCGTACAGAGGTCACTGGTAGTCGGCGCAAGGGTCGTCGTGAACTCAGCCCCCTGTCTGAGAGCCGCCTATTGACGGTTCAGATGGCTCTGAGCACTGTGGGACAACTTCTGAGGTCATCAGTCCCCTAGACTTAGAACTACTTAAACCTAACTATCCTAAGGACATCACACACATCCATGCCCGAGGCAGGGTTCGAACCTGCGACCGTAGCAGTCGCGCGGTTCCGAACTTCTGATGCGCCTAGAACCGCTCTCCCACCGCGGCCGGCCCCTATTAATTGTCATTGTCGTAACGGAAGCGCCAGTTGCACGTCGGATGGATGACGATGATGATGAATCTGGGGCTATGAGTGTCTCTCTGACGATTGCTCGACCCCCATGTTCTGTAGTCTCTCTTGGTCTACTGCTTCCTTCTGGCGCTATGTGTGGCCACGGTTCATCCATTCCTGCCAACATTGTCCAATAGTGGCACCGCTCCTATTCAAATGTCCAGCGATGCGCCGATTACTCCAACCGGCTTCTTTGAACCTAACTAAGATCCTGTCTCAAATGCTCACATCCGCGTCTTGTATTGTTCACGCGCCTGTCTGCGAGGCATAGTTACTCTCCAGCTGTGTACACGAACTGAAATTAGCAGATACTTCACACCCTAGTATCGACATGTCCCCTATTTACTATCCTTGCCACATGCGCGGTTAAACTCCGCTGCAGCGTCACACATTCATCTATGGGCCACCAGAGCTGCATTTTGCGTAAATATCTGTGTGAATATCAGTTTGTGACCTACTTACATTAACTCCATCGTGATGCGTCTTTCTTTTTTTGTCTTAGAGCGTACATTTCAGGTGAGCTATATTAATGTCGAACTGAATACAAAATTTATCGTGCTGTATACGTTTTCCCCCCTCTGAAAGGAAAAATGTACATTATACAAACAATTTTTTAAAAACAGTTTGATGGTACGAATAAAAAATTAGGGGTATACGTTCAGCCTGTTTATAAATTGGATTTCAAAATGTAGACATATACTGACAATGCAAAACATTATAGCCACTGGCCTCCGCGAATTTGGTTTCGGTCTGGTGACGCGGTAACAAAAGCCTGCGAGCGGAGCAGATAAAGTGCGTTCAGATAAGCGACTTTGACAAAGGGCTGGTTGTCATTACGGAGTATCTCGAAAACGGAGAAGCTGGACTAATGCTCACGTGCTACTGTCGTGAGCATACGCGGTAAGAGGTGGAAGGACAGTGAAAATACCGCTAGGCGCCAAATGGTTGGACGTCCACGACTCTTCACAGAACGTTGAGATAGGAGGCTTATCAGCTCTGTAAATCAGGATAGATGGTGCTCTCTGTCCTCTTTGCCGGTGCATGGACAAGTGTTTCAGAGCACACCGTTCATCGTATATTGTTGAACATGTAGGTTCTGCAGAGGACCACCCCTACATGTTGACCCAACGACGTCGTCAGTTACGATTGCTGTGGTCACGGGACCATCAGGATTCGACCGTCGATCAATGGAAACGTGTCGCCTCTTCGGGTGAATCACATTTCTGCTACTCCAGGTCGCTGATCATCTGAACAAACCCCATCATCGAGGGCAACGGCAGCTCGAAACGTGCAGCGCGTCACGGAAGGAGACAGGTGGGATCGGTATTTTGCTGTGGGAGACATTCCCCTGCGCTTGCATGGGACCTGTGGTAGTACGAGATGCATTCAAGTTCTAAGGCATCCGATTTTTTTTCTCCGGACTGGAAAGAGATAGAAACATGTGCATTGTTTTAAAATGAGGCTGCGTTCATTGTCAATACGTCCCAGAGATGGCAGCACCGTACGGCAGATGGAATTTTACCGCCAGCGGCGAGAATGAGAACTGTTTTAAATACTTAAAATGGCGACGTTTTCCTTACTTGAACAGCGTGCAATCATTCATTTTCTAAATTTGCGTGGTGTGAAACCAATTGAAATTCAACAGTTGAAGGAGAGATGTGGTGATGGAGTTATAGATGTGTCGAAAGTGCGTTCGTGGGTGCGAAAGTTTAATGAAGGCAGAACATCGTGTGACAACAAACCGAAACAACCTCGGGCTTGCACAAGCCGGTCTGACGACACGATCGAGAAAGTGGAGAGAATTGTTTTGGGGGATCGCTGAATGACTGTTGAACAGATCGCCTCCAGAGGTGTCATTTCTGTGGGTTCTGTGCACACAATCCTGCATGACGACCTGAAAATGCGAAGAGTGTCATCCAGGTGGGTGCCACGAATGCTGACGGACGACCACATGGCTGCCCGTGTGGCATGTTGCCGAGAAATGTTGACGCGCAACGACAGCACGAATGGGACTTTCTTTTCGTCGGTTGTGACAATGGATGAGACGTGGATGCCATTTTTCAATCCAGAAACAAAGCGCCAGTCAGCTCAGTGGAAGCACACAGATTCACCGCCACCAAAAAAATTTCGGGTAACAGCCAGTGCTGAAAAACTGATGGTGTACATGTTCTGGGACAGCGAGGGCGTAATCCTTACCCATTGCGTTCCAAAGGGCACTACGGTAACAGGTGCATCCTACGAAAATGTTTTGAAGAACAAATTCCTTCCTGCACTGCAACAAAAACGTCCGGGAAGGGCTGCGCGTGTGCTGTTTCACCACGACAACGCACCCTCACATCGAGCTAACGTTACGCAACAGTTTCTTCGTGATAACAACTTTGAAGTGATTCCTCATGCTCCCTACTCACCTGACCTAGCTCCTAGTGACTTTTGGCTTTTTCCAACAATAAAAGACTCCATGGCCGCACATTCACCAGCCGTGCTGCTATTGCCTCAGCGATTTTCCAGTGGTCAAAACAGACTCCTAACGAAGCCTTCACCAGTGCCATGGAATCATGGTGTCGGCGTTGTGAAAAATGTGTACGTCTGCAGGGCGATTACGTCGAGAAGTAACGCCAGTTTCATCGATTTCAGGTGAGTAGTTAATTATAAATAAAATCGAAGGCCTTAGAACTTGAATGCGCCTCGTAACTGAAGACATGCTGATAGCTGCAAACCACCTGCATCAATTCATGCTCAATGCTTGGTTCAAATGGCTCTGAGCACTATGGGACGTAACATCTGAGGTCATGAGGCCATCAGTACCCTAGAACTTAGAACTACTTAAAGCTAACTAACGTAAGGACATCACACACATCCATGCCCGAGGCAGGATTCGAACCTGCGACCGTAGCGGTCACGCGGTTCCACACTGAAGCGGTTAGAACCGCACGGCCACACCGGCCGGCCCTTAGAACAATTACAGATAACTGTGCTTAGACTGACACACAGTATTTTTTTTTCTTTAGCGCAACGCAGTCTGACTTTCAGTAATCCCTACAAGAGAATGGCCCTGACTAAATTAATCTATACGTTTCACAAATCACTTACCTCACAAAAATCTTCGTTACTCGAACTACTGCAATACAGCGAGCGCCACTACTGCCAGCTAAATAAAAGATTCAAACTACGGAAGGCACTAACTACTGATAGGCATAGTTAGCAAATGAAAGATTTTAATAGAGAACAAACAACGTATTTACCTTAATAGTCAAGATATATATAGCAGTTCACGCCATCCAGTCTTACAAATTTCAAAACTCCGCCATTTCTCTCCCCACATCCACTACTGCTGGCGGCTCACCTCCAACTGCCGAACGCTATGCGCTGGTAACATCCAGCTGCCCAACACTACAATGGCAGACAACAATGCAAACTAGCCACAGACTGCACACAGCACAGCCAGTGATTTTCATACAGAGCGCTACGTGGAGTTACCAATAAGAAAACCTAAACAGCCTACTTACAAATGTTGAAAATTAGGCGGACTGATAAGGTAAGGAATGAGGAGGTTCTACGCAGAATCGGAGAGGAAAGGAATATGTGGAAAACACTGATAAGGAGAAGGGACAGGATAATAGGACATCTGCTAAGACGTGAGGGAATGACTTCCATGGTACTAGAGGGAGCTGTAGAGGGCAAAAACTGTAGAGGAAGACAGAGATTGGAATACGTCAAGCAAATAATTGAGGACGTAGGTTGCAAGTGAGGTGAAGAGGTTAGCACAGGAAAGTAATTGGTGGCGGGCCGCATCAAACCAGTCAGAGTACACTGATGACCAAAAAAAAAAAAACCTCGACAAACCTGCCAACAAACTGTCAGATTACTGGTACGCAGGATCTGAGAGATATTTCGTTCCAAAGACGGAGCAAAAAGGTATTCAACAGGTTGTCATAATGTCTTCGCTCATCAATATTCCTGACAGCAAAAGGTAACAAAAAATCTCTGAACATGGGTCCTATAATACTTCTTAAGTGGTATGTAACGCCACCACACTCCAATCGGTTAAACCACTCGATCGTCTGATGGCGTACCTACGGATTTCGAAAACAAGGATGTCGTTCCGAATACTGTCGTATCGAAATGGGGAAACGATACAAACCACTACAGCGATTGGCGACGACAACTAACCCTCAACTACCCTGTTTTTCATATGGAGTTATTTACGAATAAAGGGAATCTGGTTGGTACTGACCTTTCACGGATGTAGATATGGCTCTGAGCACTATGGGACTTAACATCTGAGGCCATCACCCCCTGGAACTTAGAGCTACTTAAACCTAACTAACCTAAGGACAACACACACATCCATGCCCGAGGCAGGATTCAAACTTTCGACCGTAGCGGTCGCGCGGTTCCAGACTGAAGCGCCTAGAACCGCTCGGCCACTCCGGCCGGCGGAAGTAGATATTTTCAGTGGCTAATTTGCTTGAAATCAACTTGGATAATTTTGAAACAATGCCACCGCCAAGGGAATTGAACAAACGTCATTGCAAAACCAGTTGATTGCGGCATTGGCGTACGTAATTTATGACTGCTTGCACAAGTCGATTACGTAATTTCATATCGTGCCTGCTGATGCACATATTCCCTGCGGTTGCTGAATTTAGCAACTGTGGAATGATTCTGTTCAATAGCACAGGTCTGCGACGTAAAAATTGTTTCAAATTTATTAAATGATTTTTATAGTGTTTTCAACGGTGTTTTCCGGAAAAATACTGAAACAATTACTTCACGTACTGTTGTTTCACAAAGTTCTTGTCTACGTTTAGCTTTTTCGATGTTTCAGCACTCTAGTGAGTTTGAATTTTGGTTTTAGGATCTCCATAAACTGTTATTTGGCCGTTTTTATACTAGATATACGTAAAATATGTTACCGAAACCTTGAACTGGTTTTAAGCAAACTCTGCTATTCAGACCACAAATATACACTATGTGGTGATTTAAAAGTGATCTCAATGCTGCTTCGTCAACAAAGGGGCTATACAAAGTTCCCTCGCTTTCTCTGTGAATGGGACAGTAGAGACAGAGAGCAACACTACATAAGAAAAGCTTGGCCCCTGAGAAAAACCTTAAAGGTATAGGTTAAAAATGTTGAGAGGAGCCGGCCGGTGTGGCCGTGCGGTTCTAGGCGCGTCAGTATGGAACCGCGTGACCGCCACGGCCGCAGGTTAGAATTCTGCCTCGGGCATGGATGTGTGTGATGTCCTTAGGTTAGTTAGGTTTAAGTAGTTCTAAGTTCTAGGGGGCTGATGACCTCAGATGTTGAGTCCCATAGTGCTCAGAGCCATTTGAACCATTTTGTTGAGAGGAAAAGCGTTGTGGATCCCAAAAAGGTGTTACTTCCACCGCTTCGCATTAAGTTGGGCTGATGAAACAATTCGTTAAGGCATTGCCAAATGAATGGGGGTGTTTCAGATATCTTTCTTCGCAGTTTCCTGGTTTATCCGAGCCAAAGCTAAAGGATGGAATCTTTGTCGGACCAGACATTAGAAAACTAATGATAGATCCCAACTGTGTGGACAAAATGGAAAGGAAAGCAAAATCAGCATGGACATCTTTTAAATTAGTTGTTACCGGTTTCGTAGGAACCAAAAGAGTTTCAAACTACAAGACAATTGTCGCAGACATGCTCGACAACTTTAAGAAGCTGGGCTGTAACATGCGCACTAAAGTTCATTATCTCCACTCACATCTTGACTACTTCCCTGCAAACCTTGGTGATGTAAGTGAAGAGCAGGGCGAAACATTCCACCAACACATCGAAGAAATGGAAAGAAGATATCGAGGAAGACGGAACGTCAACATGACACTGGACTATTGCTGGATGATGATAATAAGAGATGATTCTTAACGAGTCCACCGAGCGAGGTGGCGCAGTGGTTAGACACTGGACTCGCATTCGGGAGGACGACGGTTCAATCCCGCGTCCGGCCATCCTGATTTAGGTTTTCCGTGATTTCCCTAAATCACCCCAGGCAAATGCCGGGATGGTTCCTCTGAAAGGGCACGGCCGACTTCCTTCCCCATCCTTCCCTATTCCGATGAGACCGATGACCACGCTGTCTGGTCTCCTTCCCCAAACCAACCAACCAACCTTAACGAGTCCACAGCCGGAAAAGCAATAAAAGAAGCTTCGAAAGAAAGCGAAAGCGTCATTATAAGGAGTTATAAGCTTGAAGAGAAATGGAATTATACTGAAAATGTAGTTTAGAACATGATTTATCAATAAAATAAAATTTTATAACGTTGGAAAAAAATGTGATAAATTGCTTAAATTTTGATGTTATACCAAAAAATACTCCCTTTTTGTGAGAAAACCTTACATGAAAGAAAAAATGGATTGTATTTCTGAAATCAGCGGTGAAAAGTGCATAAAAGTCAGTTATGAAATTTCAAACAACTTTCAAAACATATTTTTTTGCAGATTTGTGTAATTTGTGACAAAAAATTCTTAATACGATAAAATCCACTGTGACTACTGTAAAACTGAAGTAGTCTTCAGTACGACACCACATTAGAGGTCCCATCACACAAACACTTACCTTCACAGATTTATTTTTTTAGATGAATAAATGAGACACCACATTAGAGATGGCATCACACAATCACTTACCTTCACAGATTTATTTTTTAGATGAATTAATGAGACAAGAAAAATAATACTTTCAAACTAATGAAACTCGTTAACAAAATATGAACTACTGAAACAACGCCGAAATACTGGACATCACCCGATCAGCAGGCAATTACGATATAGAAATATAACCAAATTGACTGCAGTATTTGTTTAGTGCCGGCGTCCAAATTAAATAAAATAATTATTTTCAAACAAAAGAATACTACGCTTAAGGTCTGTTATTATGCAAACTGCCTGTTGCTTGATTTAGATTTACTCATGAATGTTTCAGAGGGACCAAATTTGATATAGTACTATTAAATTCTGTTGTATATTTATGATACTCGATTATGCCAATAGAAATATTGGAATATTAATAACCTATACTAGGGAATACGTAGGTCAATAATGTAGTCTACCACACTGTAAATAGGCTGTTTAGGTTTTTTTATTGGTAACGCCACGTAGCGCTCTGTATGAAAGTCACTGGCTGTGCTGTGTGCAGTCTGTGGCTGGTTTGCATTGTTGTTTGTTATTGTAGTGTTGGGCAGTTGGCTGTTAACAGCGCGTAGCGTTGCGCAGTTGGAGGTGAGCCGCCAGCAGCGGTGGATGTGGGGAAGTGAGATGGCGGATTTTTTAGAGCGGATGATCTGGACGTGTATCCGTCAGAAACAGTACATTTGTAAGAATGAATGTCATGAACTGATATACATATTATGACTTTTGAACACTATTAAGGTAAATACATTGTTTGTTCTCTATCAAAATCTTTCATTTGCTAACTATGCCTATCAGTAGTTAGTGCCTTCAGCAGTTAGAATCTTTTATTTAGCTGGCAGTATTGGCGCTCGCTGTATTGCAGTAGTTTGAGTAACGAAGATTTTGTGAGGTAAGTGATTCATGGAAGGTACAGGTTATTGTTAGTCAGGGCCATTCTTTTGTAGGGATTTTTGAAAGTCAGATTGCATTGCGCTAAAAATATTTTGTGTCAGTTTAGTGATGATCAGAATAAGTAAAGAGAGAAATGTCTGAGTACGTTCAGTTTTGCTCAGCTGTTTGAAAATCAAATAACGTAGAGGATTATCACCACAGTAATTCACTAATTTTTCTAAGGGGACGTTTCGACACACGATCTACACTGATAGAAAACACGTTGTGCCGGGAAAATGACTTTTTTCGAAAGATTCGCTGCGATTTACACTTTACGTTATTGATCACTCTACACGCCAATCTTGTGGTATTTTGGAAACGATGGTCAGCCGCAACAATGGCTCAGAAATGCCGCACATCCGAAGTTTGCGACTCCTCACTAGTATGACGCACAGGAAACGATAGAGTTACGTTGCTTTCTACTCTCCGCCCGAGCAGGCCATGAAGATCCAAAGGGTACCGACCGGCCGCCATGTCATCCTCAGCCCACAAGCGTCACCGGATGCGGATATGGAAGGACATGTTGTCAGCACACCCCTCTCCCGGCCGTAAGTCAGACTGCGAGACATGAGCCGCTTCTTCTCAGCCAAGTAACTCCTCAGTTTGCCTTACAAGGGCTGAGTGCACCTCGCTTGCCAACAGCGTTCGGCAGACCGGATGGTCACCCATCCAAGTGGTAGCCCAGTCTGACAGCGCTTACCTTCGGTGATCTGACGGGAACAGCACGTTGCAAGGCATCCCCGATACGCTCAATAATGTTCTTGTCTGTGGAGTTTGGTGGCCAGCAGAAGTGTTTGGACTCAGAAGAGTGTTCTTGGAGCCACTCTGTAGCTATCCTGGATGTGTAGAGTGTTGCATTGTCCTGCTGGTATTGCCTGTCAGAATGCACATTGGAGATGAATGGATGTAGGTGATCAGGTAGGATGCTTACGTATGTGTCACCTGTCAGAATCGTATCTAGACGTGTCAGACGTCGCACATATCTCCAACTGCACATGCCCCACACCAGCTTGAACAGTCCTCTGCTGAAATGCAGTGTCCACGGATTCCCAGTGTTAACTCCACACCTGTACACGTCCATCCACTTGATACAATTTGAAACGAGACTCGTCCGAGCAGACAGCATGTTTCCAGTCGTCAAGAGCTGAATGTCCATGTTGACGGGCCCAGGTGAGGTGTAAAGCCATGAATCGTGCAGTCATCATAGGGCCTTTGGTTCCAAATGCCTATATTGATGATGTTTCGTCGAATGGTTCACACGCTGACACTTATTGATGGCCCACCACTGAAATCTGCAGCAATATTCGGAAAGGTTGTCTGGTACCGCGCGCTGCGGAATTTGAATCCCCGCCAGACATCATGGACGTCGAAGACCCATAGAGGTCGCTGCACCGTAAGTTGTGGCGGCGCGCGACTCTTGGCCACAGTGGAACACGTGGTTCCAGCAGCCAATAGCGGCGTCCCGGATCGAGTACTTTAGCGCCTGCCTGTCGCTCAGCCTGGACTCGCACACGTTAAGTGGACATTCTCGCGCCGGAGATCATCGCCATCAGTTTTGTATGTGTGCCGTCGTGTTTGTGCGTCAGTGTTTTCGCCGCCCACGCTCCATCGTTCACGTGTCGTCTCCATCATCAGTGTCTGTGTTCAGTACTAAGAGTTTCTTTGGTTTTCTTCACGTGTGAACGGCTTCGTGCTTTTTTATTACTGTGTCTACTGATTTTTGTCCCCCATTATATTATGTTTGTTCTGTGTCTCCCTTGTTTTTCTCATGTAATACCTGTGGCTGAAGAGTGGCGTACCGTGCCGCTGCCAGCCCACCTTATGTAAGGTGTGAAATAACAATAAAGAAAAAGAAAAAGCTCAGCCTGCCAGTCTAACCTTGCGTGCGTCTAGGACATATCGCCTTGCATTAGACAGCGTCTTGACGTTCGTGTTTTCTTTACGAGTGGATGCGGTTGTCTTCTTTGGTTCATGACTCAGTTGTCTGTTCTTGTTGTGTCGTAAGGTCCTTCGTTGGTCATGTCTGTCCTCTCCCGTTGTGTTCCTGGAGCCACTCTGTAGCAATTCTGGACGTGTGGGGTGTTGCACTGTCCTGCTGGAGTTACCCATGTCTGTCGGAATGCACAATAATGCACAATGGAGATGAATGGATGTAGGTGATCAGACAGGATGCTTACGTTCGTGTCACCTGGCAAAGTGGTGTCTAGACGTATCAGGGGTCCTGCCACATTTCCGTCACTACAACCCCGCAACTGTTCCGGTCGCCGTTACAACAGGTTGCACTTCCGTCACGTTGTACGATTCTCTTCAGTCGGCGTAGGTCCTGTTCTTGCAGGATCCTTTGCCTGCTGCAGCGATTTGGGAGATTTGATATTTTCTCGGATTCCTGACGTTCACAGTGCACTTGTGAAATGGTTGTACGGGAAAATACCCACTTCATCGCTACCTCGGAAATGCTGTGTCGCATCGCTTGTACACCGACTATAATACCACGTTCAAACCACTTATAACTTGATAACCTGCAATTGTAGCAACAGCAACCAATGTAACAACTACGCTAGACACCTGTCTTACATAGGCATTGCAAACCGCAGCGCCATATTCTGCCTGTTTACATATCTCTGTATTTGAATACCCAGCCTATACCAGTTTCTTTGGAGCTTCAGTGTAGATTACCACTGCTCAGTCTGAAATTGCAATAACTATAAACAACACTCAAGGTGGGATAAATGAAGAGGAGCAGATGAACAGAGAAGGGGGAGGAGGTGATTGATAGAGCTATAGGGGAGGATGATGGAGAAAAAGAGTGGTACAAGTAGATTAACAGGGAGATGTGGGACATAAATGCAACTTTATATACAACGTTATACACTAAATATGCATGTTGCCTTGTCAGACGAGTCTCGTTTCAAATTGTACCTACCGGTTGGACGTGTATGGGTATGGAGAAACTTCGCGAATCCATGGACACTGCATGTCAGCAGGGGAGTGTTCAAGCTGGTGGAGGCTCTTTCATGCTGTTAGGCGAGTACAGCTGAAGTGATACGCGACCCCTGATACGTCTAGACACGACTTTGCCAGGTGACACGTACGTAAGCATCCTGTCTGATCACCTGCATCCATTGTGCATTCCGACGGACTCTGGAAATTCCAGCAGGACAATGCAACACCCCACACGCCTAGCATTGCTACAGAGTGGCTCCAGGAACAGTTTTCTGAGTTTAAACACTTTCGCTGACCACCATACACCCCCAGACATGAAAATTATTGAGCATATCTGGGATGCCTTGCAACGTGCTGTTCAGAAGAGATCTCCACCCCCTCGTACTCTTACGGATTTATGGACACCCCTGCAGGATTCAAGGTGTCAGTTCCCTCCATGACTACTTCAGACATTATTCGAATGCATGCCACGTCTTGTTGCCGCACTTATTACATTTGTGTTTTCCGATTTACTCTCCATTCATATTCCGTACTCATTAGACTGTTCATTCCATTCAACATGTCATTTATTTCTTCTCTGCTTTCACTAGGGACAACAAAGTCATCAGCGAATCTTGATGTCCTTTCACCCTCAATTATTAACTGAATCTCGACCCTTCCTTTCATATGCTTCTACACTTCTTCGATGTAGAGACTGAAAAGTAGGGGCGAAAGTCTCCATCCCTGTTGTACACCCTTTTTAATCTGAGGTCTTATTTCTCGCTCTTCCACAATTATTATTTCCTGTTGGCTCACGTACATGTTGTTACCCGCCTCTCTCTACAGCTTACACCTAATTTTCTCAGAATTTCGAATATCTTTTTTTTGTTCTGTTTCACATTGTCGAACGCTTTTTCCATCTCGATATCTTGATGTTTCTTCAGTTTTCCTTTCATTATCAAGTGCAATGTTACAACTGCCTTTGTGGTGCCTTTACCTTTCCTAAAGCCAAACTGACACATCCTCAATTTTATTTCCCATTCTTCTGCAGGAATGGTCTTCTCAGCGACTTGGATGCATGAGTCGTTAAGCTGAATGTGCGATAGTTTCCGCACCCATCTGCCGCTGCTGTCGTCGGAATTGGGCGGATGATGTTTCTGCGAATGTGTGATGACACGTCGGCCGTCTCTTAGATTCTACACACCAACTTGAACACTGGTTTGGTTGCTATTTTCCCCAATGTTTGTAGACGTTCGATGGCATGCTACCTATTCCTTTTGCTTTATTTCATCTTCAGTCTTTCAGAGCTCTTTTAAATTCTGATTGTAGATAGATCGGCTTGTTGATACGCTTCGCAACCGAATACGTGCATGCCTCCAGACTAGATGTGGTGGAACCGCATACTTAAAAGTGGGCTCACACTACCAAGTAAACTCAGCTCGATTTTGTAACGTCACCTGCCCTCTCAATCCGAGCTTACTTCCTCCCCTCCTCCTCGTAGTGTGCTCTTTTTATTTTATTTTATTTTATGTCATTTCATTTTTATTTAATTTTTTTTATTTTTTGGTCAGGTAGTGTATACATTTCATGTCAGTATCAGAAAAATCTGGTGGAATGCATGAGACATGATGAATTCGTTTCATTCAGTTCAATATAAACATATCTAATGTGAAAATTGTCAACAAGATTAGTGTTCAGTATCTCAGTCGGTATAAACACAGCTCGTATAGGATCTACTTTGCTGCCCATTTGACTATCCGTCTGTCCGTAAGTTCGACTGTTAAAAAACAATTTTCTCAGGAACGGTTATATGAATCAGGTTGAAATTTATGTCGCATGGTCACTTGGCAGTGTAAAACAGTTCTAGCTTCTAAGTCAGTGCGCTCGAAAAATGGAGCCCAACTTGTCATATATGTTGATCGTCGCAATGTACTTTCCGCTCGCTAGAACACAGAATGTGTCAAACTAGAATACTGAATGTGGCAAGAAACAGGCTTCAAATGGTTCAAATGGCTCTGAGCACTATGGGACTTAACTTCTGAGGTCATCAGTCGCCTAGAACTTAGAACTAATTAAACCTAACTAACCTAAGTACATCACACACATCCATGCCCGAGGCAGGATTCGAACCTGCGATTGTAGCGGTCGCTCGGTTCCAGACTGTAGCGCCTAGAACCGCACGGCCAATCCGGCTGGCTAGTATCAGTTAACGTGCAGTCTGTGTAGAATGGGGAAGGCGTGCGATCTACCTGAATTTGACCGAAGACAGATTGTGATGGCCTTGCAGGCTCGGCACGAGCATTTCGGAAATTGTACGACATGTCAGGTGTCAAAGGAGTGCTGTGGTGAGAGTCTCTTAAACATGTGGCGAAACCGAGGTGAAAGCAAGTCCAGACGTCGTGGAGTTGGATAGTCACGCCTCATTACAGATGTCGGACGTCGTAGACTGGGCAGACTGGTGAAGCAGGACAGGCGGCGAACTGTGGCAGAACCAGCATCAGACTTTAATGTGGGCAGAGTATAACCGTCGGAACACGCAGTGCACCGAACACTCCTGATGATGGGCCTCTGCAGCCAGCAACCCGTGCATGTTCTAATGTTAACACCACGACATTGGCAACTACGACTGCAATGGGCATATGACCATCAGCACTGGACACTGGCGTAGTGGCAGAGCGTTGCACGGTCTCATGAATCCCAATACGTTATTCATCATGCTGATGGGAGGGCAAGAAACTGTCGTCTTCCAGCAGAACAACTCCCTGACACCTGTACTGCGAGACGGAAACGAGCTGGCGGTGGTTCCATTATGCTCTGCGGAACATTCGCGTGGGCATCCATGGGTAGAGTGGAGCACATGCAAGGCACGATAACGGCCAAAGAGTGTCGTACAATGGTTGCAGACAACACACACCCCTTCGTGACGATCACATTTCCCGATGGCAGTGGCATTTTACAACAAGATAATGCGCCATGTCACAAGTCCAGGAGCGTGATGGAGTGATTCAAGAACACAGTGGCGAGTTCCAATTAATTTCTTCCCCCTGCCCCCCTTCCAGCTGTGAACCCGATCGATAACATCTGTGATATGATTGAACGTGCCACCAGAGTTCATCGCCCCCTTCCCAGGAATTTACAAGAATTAGATGACGTGTGTGCCAGCCTGCTCCTCCGACCTACCAAGACATCATTGCTTTCATACCACTAACAAGGGAACCTCCCCATCGGACCCCCCTCAGATTTAGTTATAACTTGGCACAGTGGATAGGCCTTGATAAACTGAACACAGATCAATCGAGAAAACAGGAAGAAGTTGTGTGGAACTGTGATAAAATAAGCAAAATATACAACCTGAGTTGTCCATGCGGAAGATATGCAACATCAAGGGCAATTTCAGCACAGGAGCTCTGTGGTCCCGTTGTAAGCGTGAGCGGCTGCGGAACGAAAGGTCGTTGGTTCAAATCTTCCATCGAGTTAAAAGTTTAATTTTTTATTTTCAGTTTATGTGACAAACTCTTATGTTTTCATCACTTTTTGGGAGTGATTATCACATCCACAAGAAAACCTAAATCGGGCAAGGTAGAAGAATCTTTTTACCCATTCGCCAAGTGTACAAGTTAGGTGGGTCGACAACATATTCCTGTCACATGACGCACATGCCGTCACCAGTGTCGTATAGAATATATCAGATGTGTTTTCCTGTGGAGGAATCGGTTGACCTATGACCTTGCGATCAAATGTTTTCGGTTCCGATTGGAGAGGCACGTCCTTTCGTCTACTAATCGCACGGTTTTGCGGTGCGGTCGCAAAACACAGACACTAAACTTATTACAGTGAACAGAGATGTCAATGAACGAACGGACAGATAATAACTATGCAAAAATAAAGAAAGTAAAACTTTCAGTCGAGGGAATACTTGAACCAAGGACCTCTCATTCAGCAGCTGCTCACGCTACCACGGGACCACGGCGCTCATGTGCTTACATTGTCCATGATGTTGCCTATGTAGCCCATGGACTACTCAGTTTGTATATTTTGCTTATTTTTTCACAGTTCCACACAACTTCTTCCTGTTTTCTCAATTGATCTGTGTTCAGTTTATCAAGGCCTATCCACTGTACCAACTTATAACTAAACCTGAGGGGGGTGCGATGGGGAGGTTCCCTTGTCAGGAGAGTGTATAGTTAGAACAGTTAGCACTGTACTGTTGCGGACCTATACGATTCTGGACTTCACCTCCGGGTTGGAAGTCGTCCTTGAGTACGCAGCGTTCAGTAATTGAGAGAACTTCCTCTGCCTATACTTACGTTGAGACGTTATCTGAACTCCGTCCTTGTGGTTGGGAGTTCGCGTTTCTCGTCTGTAGAACACAGAGAGGAGAAAGTATTAGAGTATATTAGTCAGAGGACCGCCTTCTGCCGTCCTAGTGTTTGAAAGGGTTTTCATTTTTGTAATTGGAGTTGTTCCATCGTCGTAGACGTGTACGAGAACCAGCACGCCGACGCACCAGACGCAGTACATACGGTGATATCGCAAATTACTTCGGCTTATTAAGGCTATAAAGCTAAACAGCTGTGATCACGTTGGTTTATTTCCACTGAGGTTGCACACCACCGTAGATCATCTCTGAAAGCAGTG
Organism: Schistocerca americana; assembly: GCF_021461395.2. Classification (NCBI taxonomy): domain Eukaryota; kingdom Metazoa; phylum Arthropoda; class Insecta; order Orthoptera; family Acrididae; genus Schistocerca; species Schistocerca americana. The sequence continues at coordinate 141,599,125 of NC_060129.1, forward strand.
TCTTCTAGTGTTTGGTACGTAGATGATGGCAGTCTTTTTCGCATTGTTGATATTAGATAGCGCAGTCATAATAAGGCGCAGAGTTGGTCAGTTGATTAGTAATTTTACTTAAGGAATGTTAACTTTGTAATATAAGGTTTTTTTAATCTACAATAAATATATAAGCAGGAACAACGTTTATCATCTACGATTAGTTGCCTTCATCATTCATTTATCTTTTGATTGTAATTTATGGAATTAAGAGATACTAATATCTGCTTCAGGGGTAGTCAGACAGGGCCAAATCTTCATTTTAGCGTTTATTATTCTCCTTTGCGCACATTTATTTTACACCCGCCTGGAGTCGCATCTTGGAAGGTAGTCGTAATGTTGTGGTTGATCAGTGCGTTTTGATACACACAGAATTACTCATTAAAAACTATAGAATGCTTACCATTGATGTAGAATAAATTTGCCAACAAGGACGGCTTCACAGCGAAAGCAAAGAGGTAAGAAATCAGAAAGTTTTTAATTTATAATTCTATCACACGAAACACTATTTCTTCAAAACTAAAGCTAAAATTTTCGCGAAAGTCTTCGAATTCACGGTACCGATATATCCTGCGAATGTCAGCGTCGATTAGCGTCGAGATTTTCGATTCGCAGGGTGGATGAAATGTCTGTATAGTTTGTAGGGAAGTCTCAGTCTGCGAGGCCCACTCGCACCTGGACAGATGTTTTTTTAATAACGCTCCAGACGAAAAAGTGGTCATTCGTATTTAAAAACGCATATGGATTCATGAAACGATTACTGGTATAACCGCTCGTGTTTGATCCGAGGCAATTCGAGTACAAAGTAACAGCTCTTAAGCTGTGAGTATAATGCTGCGTCGTTCTCCCGCAGGCAAGCGAAAAATTACGACTTCTTCGTTTTCCCAGGAGAGGATTTTGTGGCTCCGGACAGGTGTATAGAGTGTATAAGGTCACCGCCGGGAGTGCTGGAAATAAAACGTGAAGGGCTGCGGGGGTGGAGGTGAGTGTGTGTGGGCGGCAGGGGGCGGGGGATAGAATGGGACGGCTGCTCGACGTGGACAGGTGGGCAGGGAGAGATCGGTGACGTCAGCGGCGGGGGTGGAAGGCTTGCGGGTGGAAGTGGCTCGGGCTGTGAAAAGAGGCCAGGAATAAAAGTGGTCCGTGAATGGAGCCGTGTGGTAAGGGAGGCCGCAACGCTCTGCCCCCGCTGTTGCGGGCTGAATTAGGCGGCGTGAGCGCGGGGGAGGGTAGCGGCTTAGGGGCAGGTGGTTGCTAGGGAAGGGGTGGAAAAGGGAGCGCGGCATTGCAGAATAAAGCGCGAAGACGCTCTGCGTCTGGACACGCCACAGTGTCCAATGCTACTACATTTCTCCACTGTATAAGACAGAGGTAATACAAAACTTGTGCAGTTTCAATTCCAAGGTTGTACGAGGTGCATTCAAGTTCTAAGGCCTCCGATTTTTTTTCTCCGGACTGGAAGGAGATAGAAACATGCGCATTGTTTTAAAATGTGGCCGTATTCATTGTCAATACGTCACAGAGATGGCAGCACCGTACGGCAGATGAAATTTTACCGCCAGCGGCGAGAATGAGAACTGTTTTAAATACTTAAAATGGCGACGTTTTCCTTACTTGAACAGCGTGCAATCATTCGTTTTCTGAATTTGCGTGGTGTGAAACCAATTGAAATTCATCGACAGTTGAAGGAGACATGTGGTGATGGAGTTATCGATGTGTCGAAAGTGCGTTCGTGGGTGCGACAGTTTAATGAAGGCAGAACATCGTGTGACAACAAACCGAAACAACCTCGGGCTCGCACAAGCCGGTCTGACGACACGATCAAGAAAGTGGAGAGAATTGTTTTGGGGGATCGCCGAATGACTGTTGAACAGATCGCCTCCAGAGTTGGCATTTCTGTAGGTTCTGTACACACAATCCTGCATGACGACCTGAAAATGCGAAAAGTGTCATCCAGGTGGGTGCCACGAATGCTGACGGACGACCACACGGCTGCCCGTGTGGTACGTTGCCGACCAATGTTGACGCGCAACGACAGCACGAATGGGACTTTCTTTTCGTCGGTTGTGACAATGGATGAGACGTGGATGCCATTTTTCAATCCAGAAACAAAGCGCCAGTCAGCTCAATGGAAGCACACAGATTCACCGCCACCAAAAAAATTTCGGGTAACAGCCAGTGCTGAAAAAATGACGGCGTCCATGTTCTGGGACAGCGAGGGCGTAATCCTTACCCACTGCGTTCCAAAGGGAACTACGGTAACAGGTGCATCCTACGAAAATGTTTTGAAGAACAAATTCCTTCCTGCACTGCAACAAAAACGTCCGGGAAGGGCTGCGCATGTGGTGTTTCACCGAGACAACGCACCCGCACATCGAGCTAACGTTACGCAACAGTTTCTTCGTGATAACAACTTTGAAGTGATTCCTCCTGCTCCCTACTCACCTGACCTGGCTCCTAGTGACTTTTGGCTTTTTCCAACAATGAAAGACACTCTCCGTGGCCGCACATTCACCAGCCGTGCTGCTATTGCCTCAGCGATTTTCCAGTGGTCAAAACAGACTCCTAAACAAACCTTCGCTGCTGCCATGGAATCATGGCGTCAGCGTTGTGAAAAATGTGTACGTCTGCAGGGCGATTGCGTCGAGAAGTAACGCCAGTTTCATCGATTTCAGGTGAGCAGTTAATTAGAAAAAAAATCGGAGGCCTTAGAACTTGAATGCTCCTCGTAAATTGCAGAATGACGACCTGCAGAAAGGAGCGGAAGAGGAAGCTATCTAGTATAAGTTTCTGCAGAGCTTGGTGGAATCATCGCTGACTCTTGGTTTAAGGGGAGACGTTCATGAAAAACACACATTATATGATAGATGCACCAAATCCACAATTTTGAAAATACATCAATGACATTTTGTACCATGCTTTACATGAAATCAACACATTTACTATTATGTTCCTTGGATTATGTATTTAACTTTTTATCGAATTTAAGAATATTATTTTCAAATATATATATATATATATATATATATATATATATATATATATATATATATATAAAAAACCAGAAACTGTTGAATAGATTCCCTCAAAATTTTCCTTGTTTAATCTCGATGCATATAAAATGCGTTTGAATATACCAAATTAGAGAATTTAGATAATATTTAAATTATATTCTCTAAGTACGGAGTCTTCAAAAAGTCTCTCTGCAGTACCGTATGATTGTTCGCCTGCCTGGGTTACTTCCCTTGAAGTGGACTCTCCCAACATTCCATGTTTCGTTTATCTCAGCCAGCGTCAGTAATGTCGTGTGTCCTTCGTTTGTTTCGTTTCTGTCACTGCTAAAATGCCAACCATTGAAGAACGTGTGTTTTTAGTCGAACAAGTGTTCAAAGCTGGCGATAAATACACAGTTTCAGTTCGTCAAACATTTAATTCAGTTTTCCCGGAGACAGCACTCACACGTCACGATACTGTGCGAGATTTGACTAACAAATTTCGAAGTACAGGTTCAGTGACAGATGCACCGAGAAGCGGTCGTCCTAGCGTTTTCTCTGAGGATAAACTACTCGATATTTCCGACAAAATGTGCACGAGTCCGAACAAGTCAGTAAGAAAACTCGCCCAGGAAATCGATGTTAGTGTTGGAACGGCCCCTACAGCTGTAAGGAAAAAGTTAGAACTTTGCCCATACGAAGTGACAGTCGTGCAAGAACTGAAAAATACTGATCATGCCAAGAGACTGCATTATTGGCAATGGTTGAAAAATTTCGTTCAACAAAATGGAAGGGATATTCTTAATGAAACGTTTTTCACTGATGAGGCGTGGTTTCACTTATCCGGGTACATGAACTCGCAAAATTCTCGCACGTGTAGTACTGCAAATCCATTGTGTATTCATGAGGAACCACTTCATTCTGTGAAAATAGGAGTCTGGACTGCAATTTCTAAACGTCGGATTGTGGGTCACATATTTTTCAACGAAACAATAAACGCACAACGATACTGCAGTGATATTCTGTACCCATTCATAGGAGAACTTGTGTTAAGTGAAATACTGATCGATTGTTTTCAACAAGATGGTGCAACCGCGCATACAGCTCGCGTTTCAATGTCACTGCTTGCTGATGTTTTTGGTGAGCGGATAATTTGACAGGGACTTTGGCCTCCACGATCGCCTGACCCAACACCACCTGACTTTTTCTTCTCGGGTGCAGCGAAAGCAACTGTCTATAAAAACCGTCCAAAATCCATCGATGAATCGAAAACTGCAATATCCACTTTCACTGGTTTTGTTACAGAAGAAACGTTACAGCTTGTGTTTGGATACATGATTAGACGAATTGAACTGTGTATTCAACAACAGGGGGGACACTTTCAACATTTAATGTGAAAATCTGTAAGTAAAAATGAATATTCAATAAATGAATAACTTGTGTTTCACTGTGTTTCATTTCGGTATATTCATTGTGGCATACGGCACGCGCGACTAACAATCATGCGGCACTGCGGAGAGACTTTTTGAACAGTCCGTATAGTATAAAATTCACGGAAAATTCCAAGCACTTTCCCCATATCTCAGCCTACACTCAGAATTGCAAAAAAAAAAAAAAAAAAAAAAAAAAAAAAAAAAAAAAAAAATTGGGTTCATTGAAATAAGTTTGTCATATTTTGTATTTCTAGCTGCCATGGATTCTGAGAAACAGGTACATAAACTTTAAAAAATACATAGTTTTCAGGAAATGCAATTTAAATTTCAACTTTACTTTTTTTTGTCACCTATTCAGAAGGTGCCATATTTGTACTCATAGAAGGCTGCTCTTCTTGTTTCTTGTTTTCTGCCTTCTTTGCTTTACCAGGTCTTCAACTGACTTCAACTGAGAGCTGCAGAGGGGCGTTGTAAATCTATTTTTCTCAAGATGTCTTGAGTGAAATTACAATACCTTCATCCTCCCTACGTTCCGATACAAGAGCTGCATCATAGCTTACAATGTGGTTTTAGGGAATCATTAGAGACTCATTTGCATTGTGGGTTTCGACATTAACACAACTTTTTTAGAACTTTAGGATCAGCCAGAAACCAGTAAGTGGGCTTGGTAGCATTCAGAATACAATATCTAAGCGTCTCCTTGTGAATATAGGGGCTGTTATCCCTCTGAGCTTGTACATAATTAAACCAGCTGACGTTGCACCGATGATGAATGGGATGTACGTCTGTTGACATCATGTGGAAGTATGTAGCCCAGAGTGCACTTTTCATGTCACTTACACTGGATGGGTTATGTCTGATAGCCTTTCCACACTACACTTGAACACTGTCTAACATCTTCTTTGAGTCTCTTGTGTCCAGCAATGGCTTTACTATCTTGCAACTTTGTTATTATTTATAAAATGCAGAACGAAGTCATACATGATCTTTAAAAACAGCTAGTATACATCATAGTCTTCTAGATGTACGAGGGGCGTTTGAAAAGTCCGTGCAAAAATAAAAACCACTTACGTGTTTGGGGTAAACCTTTTTCACTTTTCGACATAGTCTCCTTTTAGACTTACACACTTCGTCCAACGCTGTTCTAATTTGTTGATCCCTTCCGAATAATAGGAATTGTGCAAGTCTGCAAAATAGCTATTAGTTGCTGCAATCGCCTACTTGTTTGAATAAAATCTTTGTCCCGCCAGCCATTTCTTCAAACTGGGGAACAAATAGTAGTCCGAGGGAGCCAAGTCTGGAGAATAGTGGGGATGTGAAACGAATTGGAATCCTATATCCATTAATTTTCCGACCACAACTGCTGAGGTGTGTGCTGGTGCATTGTCGTGATGGAAAAGGATTTTTTTGCGGTCCAATCGCCGGCGCTTTTATTGTAGTTCGGTTTTCAAACTGTCCAATAACGATGAATAATATGCACCTGTAATAGTTACACCCACTTCGATGAGGATTATCCCTTGCGAATCCCAATAGACAGTCGCCATAACCTTTCCGGCCGAAGGAATGGTCTTCGCCTTTTTTTGGTGCAGATTCTGCCTTGGTAACCCATTGTTTAGATTGTTGTTTGGTCTCAGGAGTATAGTAATGTATCCATGTTTCATCCACAGTGACGAAACGACGCTTAAAGTCCTGCGGATTTTTCCTGAACAGCTGCTAATAATCCGATTCCGTATTTGGTCAAGCGTGACCAATCGCGGAACCCATCTTGCGGATAGCTTACTCGTGTCCAAATGTTTAAGCAAAATATTATGTACCCATTCATTTGAGATTCCCACAGCACTAGTAATCTCACGCACCTTAACACTTCTGTCATCCATCACCATATCGTGGATTTTATCAATGATTTCTGGAGTCGTAACCTCCACAGGGCGTCCAGAACGTTCAGCATCAGTTGTGCCCATACGGCCACTCCAAAAGTTTAGAAACCACGTATAAACTGTTCTAATGGAAGGTACAGAGTCACCGTAATGTTTATCAAGGTTCTCTTTAGTATCCTGAGGCGTTTTGCATTTCATAAAATAATGTTTAATCACCACACGAAATTCTTTTTCGTCCTTTATTTGACAATTACTCGACTTCCTTGATTCACACGAATGCCAGGCGCAAAGAAATAGACCAATATGGCTGAAACTTGGTGTGCGTCCTTTCCAAAGATGCTACTAACTAAACATGACCTCGATACGCGCCGGTGGTGCTATCTCTCGGTCTTTTCACGAACTTTTCAAACGCCCCTCGTATTCCGCGCAAGTTTTCTTGAAAATAATTCACAGAATCCTTGTTCACCTAGCTAGTATGGAAGTGTTGTTCGCATCACACATTTAATTATTTTTCAGGTACTTCGGATGCGATTGCATCATTGAAACTTTGGTATCTTATTGTCCATGAGTTCTACTAATAAATAAAAAGTAAATTTCAAATTGGCGTTTTCGGTCAATTTCATGAATGTCTCCCCTTAAGAATCATGAAAGCTGTTGGTGTACACCAAAGAGACCTGGAGGCATTGGAAGCTTTCAGATTGAATGAGAGATTTTAAACTGTAAGACATTTACAGGGGCAGATGTGGACTGTGACCATAATTTATTGATTCTGAAGTGTAGATTAAAATTGAAGCATTTGCAAAAGTGTAGAAAATGAAAGAGATGAGACCAGGATAAATGGAAAGAATGCGAGGTTGTTAAGAGTTCCGAAAGGTGCATTCGGTAATAATTGATCGAAACAGGAGAAAGGAATATTGTAGAAGACGAATGGGTAGTTTAGAGAGATGAAATGGTGAAGGCAGTAGACGATCAAGTAGGTAAAAAAAACCAGGCCCAGCGTAAATCCTGGGATATCACAGCAGATACTGAATTTGGAAAAAATAAATTCCATGCGCGTAGATGGTAATAGACTTATTGTAAGGTACAAGTTTTGTTATTTTTGACTAAATCACCTGCTTACTACAGTCTGGAACCGCGTGACCGCGACGGTCGCAGGTTCGAATCCTGCCTCGGGCATGGATGTGTGTGATGTCCTCAGGTTAGTTAGGTTTAAGTAGTTCTAAGTTCTAGGGGACTGATGACCTCAGAATTTAACTCCCATAGTGCTCAGAGCCATTTGAACCATTTTTGAATCACCCGTTTATGATACAATCATAACCTGTTTCGGCCTTCAAAGGCCATCTTCAGATGCTGCGGGTGGCATTTGATGAACAAGTGTTGATGCGTTGTCAACTCGTTCGTCAAGTGCCACTCATATCATCTGAAGATGCCGTCTGAAGAGAGGTAACGGTAGTATCGTAAAAAATTGCTTGCGTCAGAAATACGAGTAAAAACAAGTAACACCTTAAGTGTTGAATTTTTGGTGTCGTCCAAAGCAAGGTTGGTACTTCGTAACGTAACCATAAAGCGGCGTCCTACGTGAGCGAACTGTTGCGAATGCTCTGCGGTGCGGCGACCGCGCGGTGATATCAATGGCCAATGGTCAAATTGTCCTGCGTGAGCGCGCACGCTCGAGGCAGTGTACGACACAGAACAACAAGAAAAGAGAAGCGCAACTCCCGTGTTAAAGAGGGAAACACAGACCGACAGCAGCGCCTCTAGTGGTATGGAGATTAACTAATAAATAAAGGATAAACATTGCGGGTTGCATCCCTCCTAGTTTATGTACGTTTAGGGTGTTTTTTTTATTGTAATTTTCTTATCTCAGTTTTCCGGGCGTGCTATGTAATTATTTTAGCTAGCATCATAATAAAAACATTTAAACACAGCTATATAGCACATTGCAATACAGCAGTGACAAACCTATTATTCAGGAATATTTGTAGTCCAATTTAGCTGCTATAATTTAATTTAGCTTCAGCCATTTACGTTACAAGCTTGTTTCAACTCACTGTCTGTTTTAAGTGTTGCGTCTGGTTCTTATGACGCACAAAACATTCTGGAGCCTTTAAATGTTGATGGAAATCAATATACGTAAGTAATTTACAAGTCTATTTTTGACGTTTGCGTGTGACAGTCGCTGCTCCTACGATGTTTTCTTCACCAGCGACTACCAGACGCAAACGTCAAAAATAAGTTTGCAAACTGACACACTTATATCGATTTCTATCAACCTACAAAAGCTCCAGGACGTTTTGTGCGTCATAAGAACTACACACAACGCTTGAAATTGACAGTAAGACTCAACAAGCTTGTAGTCTAAATAACTGTCACACGTTAAATAAAAACTGTAGCAGCTAAATTGGGCTACAAATATTCCTGAATAATGTCATACTTTGAGATCTTACAAGCTGTGGGGTCAATGGAGAACAAACCTAAGAGAATAATGATCAGTTAAAGAGGTTCAATTAAGAAATGTTTAACACAGTGGTAATTAATGAAGAATTCTAAAATCTGTTACAACTAGGTTTCAGGACTGTAATGTCTGACTAACTGCCCAAGAAACTTGCACTACTGACCACTAATTTCTTAAAAATATGTTCCTACATCTCACAATTGTAAATGCTTCAATACAAAAGAGAAAACAGCAATATTGAGTACTAAAAATAGGACAGTTGGATAAAAACAGTGAAATGAAAACAACTTACTTTTTATTCCTCAAGCACAATATAAGAAATTGTAGTTCATTAACACCAGTTATGTCATTAGCATCTATATAATGAACACTTGCCATAGCATGACTAGTAATGGTAGGCCTAATTCACTATTAAGAACAATTTCACCTGATTCACTACCGATATTAGTAATTTCACAAGGAACACCTGCCACATGTTTTGGAAACACACCCCTGTTTAGCCTATGCCAAGTTTTATTCACAAAATCTTCTTTGAAAAAATAATCTTCACAAAATAAGTAGCACAATTCACATTAGGTGACAGTTCACAAACACTTTTCCATTGTTGAAGTTGTTTTGGAAACCTGTAGAAATGCTTCTTGCTAACTTTCTCCATTGATACCACGTAATATCCAAATGAACAGTCGGGGCATTTACAGGACTACTTCAACGTCAGTTTCTGTTCAATATTCTCAAAAAACATAAAATTCTTCATTAAATAAAACTACTACTGACATATCAAAGTTATTTAAATAAACAAACGGAAAGCACACAGCTTAATTCATGATAAAACGGAATACATTTCATTTATAGGCTACGAGATTATTTACTGTAAATTAAATGTCTTACCTTAGGATTAATTGTGGACATTTTTTCGGCAGGAAATCTCTTCAGTTCCACAGTGAACTTCATGAAATGTAAAGTATAAAATCTGTTTACACTCCTGGAAATTGAAATAAGAACACCGTGAATTCATTGTCCCAGGAAGGGGAAACTTTATTGACACATTCCTGGGGTCAGATACATCACATGATCACACTGACAGAACCACAGGCACATAGACACAGGCAACAGAGCATGCACAATGTCGGCACTAGTACAGTGTATATCCACCTTTCGCAGCAATGCAGGCTGCTATTCTCCCATGGAGACGATCGTAGAGATGCTGGATGTTGTCCTGTGGAACGGCTTGCCATGCCATTTCCACCTGGCGCCTCAGTTGGACCAGCGTTCGTGCTGGACGTGCAGACCGCGTGAGACGACGCTTCATCCAGTCCCAAACATGCTCAATGGGGGACAGATCCGGAGATCTTGCTGGCCAGGGTAGTTGACTTACACCTTCTAGAGCACGTTGGGTGGCACGGGATACATGCGGACGTGCATTGTCCTGTTGGAACAGCAAGTTCCCTTGCCGGTCTAGGAATGGTAGAACGATGGGTTCGATGACGGTTTGGATGTACCGTGCACTATTCAGTGTCCCCTCGACGATCACCAGTGGTGTACGGCCAGTGTAGGAGATCGCTCCCCACACCATGATGCCAGGTGTTGGCCCTGTGTGCCTCGGTCGTATGCAGTCCTGATTGTGGCGCTCACCTGCACGGCGCCAAACACGCATACGACCATGATTGGCACCAAGGCAGAAGCGACTCTCATCGCTGAAGACGACACGTCTCCATTCGTCCCTCCATTCACGCCTGTCGCGACACCACTGGAGGCGGGCTGCACGATGTTGGGGCGTGAGCGGAAGACGGCCTAACGGTGTGCGGGACCGTAGCCCAGCTTCATGGAGACGGTTTCGAATGGTCCTCGCCGATACCCCAGGAGCAACAGTGTCCCTAATTTGCTGGGAAGTGGCGGTGCGGTCCCCTACGGCACTGCGTAGAATCCTACGGTCTTGGCGTGCATCCGTGCGTCGCTGCGGTCCGGTCCCAGGTCGACGGGCACGTGCACCTTCCGCCGACCACTGGCGACAACATCGATGTACTGTGGAGACCTCACGCCCCACGTGTTGAGCAATTCGGCGGTACGTCCACCCGGCCTCCCGCATGCCCACTATACGCCCTCGCTCAAAGTCCGTCAACTGCACATACGGTTCACGTCCACGCTGTCGCGGCATGCTACCAGTGTTAAAGACTGCGATGGAGCTCCGTATGCCACGGCAAACTGGCTGACACTGACGGCAGCGGTGCACAAATGCTGCGCAGCTAGCGCCATTCGACGGCCAACACCGCGGTTCCTGGTGTGTCCGCTGTGCCGTGCGTGTGATCATTGCTTGTACAGCCCTCTCGCAGTGTCCGGAGCAAGTATGGTGGGTCTGACACACCGGTGTCAATGTGTTCTTTTTTCCATTTCCAGGAGTGTATAATGAAGATCAGTAGTATGTAGATATGAGACAAATACAAAGACGGCTGTAACCGAAGACTTCAGTACAGATCAAGACGACAGAATATCATCAACCGCCATTGGACAGCTCTCGTTGGTCAATTTCAGCTTCGTTTGACCCGTAGCGCCTCTAGGGGTCTGGAAGGAACTACCTTGCTTGTTGCCTCTTTTTCCCATATAGCTTTCACCCCCGTGGTGTGCGACACGAGTCGTGGCGAAGCGGACGCGATCAAATTGTTTGATATTTCCGCGCGACGTGGACGCGGTTTGCAGTGTGTTTCTCATCTTAAAATGGCTGAAACTTTAATCAGTGCTGTTCAAGAACGGCGTGTATTGTGAGACAAGAGTAATAAAGATCATCATAACCGTTTAATATCATACAGTGAATGGGGGGAAGTTGCGAAAATAATTGATACTACAGGTAACTACATGTGTAAGATACGTTTATTAAGCAGTGTTGTTTACTTTCTGTGAACAGGATTTTGTTCAACATACAGTTTAAAATTTTTCTTCATTGCCGATATAAATGATACTACAAGTAAGAACACACATTTTTAAGCAGTATACTCTGCATTCTTTTTTACACGATTTTGTCCAAAATACAATTTAAAATTATCCCTCACTTGCACAGCTGCTCGTGATGATGCATTGTATCTCTTTTGTAAATTGTCTTGTGCTGAATTTGGTATATTCCGGTATACATCTTGGAAAAACGGCACCTGTGGCTCGTTTATTGATTCAAGATCACTGATGATGTTGTGCAATAAAGTTATATCTTTAACAATACGCACTGCATTTTCCACACTAGTTTCGATAGGTTTATGCAAAATTCTAAAATTAGATCTTATAGAACCAAATGAACATTCCACCACCATTCTTGCCCTAGATAACCGATAGTTGTATATCTATTTACCGTCACCTGCAGTCGTTGTACTTTCTGGGAAATGCCTCATTAAATACTCCTTCAGTGGAAATCCTGGCCGGCCGCAGTGGCCGAGCGGTTCTAGGCGCTACAGTCTGGAACCGAACGACCGCTACGGCCGCAGGTTCGAATCCTGCCTCGGGCATGGATGTGTGTGATGTCCTTAGGTTAGTTAGGTTTAAGTAGTTCTAAGTTCTAGGCGACTGATGACCTCAGAAGTTTAGTCCCATAATGCTCAGAGCCATTTTTTGGAAATCCTGAATCACCTAGAAAAACATATGGACACTTGATACTGGATCCTAGCAAAAATTCTTCTTCAGGTTGTTTTAGTCTTCCCTTTTCTATTGCATGTCGGAAGGGGCATTCATCAAACAAACCTGAGTCATTGTCTTTGTCGTAGGAGCCTACATTCACCATGACAAACCTATAATATGCGTCGGTGACGGCTAATAATCCAATGGAAAAGAAAGATTTGTAGCAGTAAGACATGGAACCAGATTTACTGGCTTTTTAATGCGAATGTGTTTCGCATCTATACTTCCAAGATAGTTAGGGAATTGCCATCTGTCCCAAAAACATTGTGCTATATTTTTAAAGTCATCTTCTGTTGGCTCGGGCATGTGCTTCATGAAGAGTGTTGTCCTCGGCAACGATTGTGTAAATAGGCGTTTCAGAAATTCTGAATGAAAAAGCGAGTTGCCGGGAATAATAAAAAATCTGTGTTAATTTCTTAAATTTTTTGGATTTGTGTAAAAATGGGGTGGACGATAGTATTTTTTCTTTCTTTTTACGTATGTAATGCAATATATCGAACTTAACAAATAACATAATTATTTGTATAAACTGTCGCATTCACAACTGCTGACAACAGAATGGTGAGCTAGTCTTTGTTTATACGCTAACGAACTGGAGATTATACTCAATATAGTATTCAGAGAGGTATCCTGTCATTATGTGCCTTTAACAGCTTTAGCAGTCGATCGCCGGCGGCTGTGGCCGAGCGGTACTAGGCCCTTCAGTCCGGAACCGCGCGACTGCTACGGTCGCAGTTTCGAATCCTGCCTCGGGCATGGATGTGTATGATGTCCTTCTGTTAGTTAGGTAGTTAGGTTTAAGCAGTTCTACGTTCTAGGGAACTGATGACCTCAGATGTTAAGTCCCATAGTGTTCAGAGCCATTTGAACTATTTTTCAATAGATCGTCAACAAGCAGTCAGTTGTTATGATATAGAGTTCAAAAATGGTTCAAATGGCTCTGAGCACTATGGGACTCAACATCTGTGGTCATAAGTCCCCTAGAACTTAGAACTACTTAAACCTAACTAACCTAAGGACATCACACACATCCATGCCCGAGGCAGGATTCGAACCTGCGACCGTAGCGGTCACGCGGTTCCAGACTGAAGCGCCTTTAACCGCACGGCCACACCGGCCGGCTATGATATAGAGTGATGCAGTCGATAAGCAATTATAAATCACGTAGGTCAAATTTGCCATAAGAACACGGTTAACTGTGGAGTAAACGTCTGCAGCATCTCATCAGTTATTATGTCATTACACAATCGCATTAATTTCCTGAGCTTCTATGTATAAGGATAGTAGTATGGACAGTTTGATACTAAGTTTGTGTCATGCTCTCTCAGCTGATATAGCGTATGGAAAGTTCCATTTTCACTGAGAGCGAATATACGGCTCGCCATTAATTCTAAACAATCAAGTCAACAATTCGTAGCGTTCCCAGCTGAACCGGCAATTGTTAAAGAGACAGATAACAACCTTTTAGTACCGTTATGCTTTGAAGTCTTTCTCTTTTTAAATTTTTACTTCAGGTGATGCGGAAAATAAAAAAATGGAAAAATATAAGGGACACGTTTGGAAAAGAATTGAACAAAATACCTAAGCCTCGTTCTGGAGCTGACGCCGACAGTGAACAGGTATATAGAGGCACCTGGCCATATTTTAAGTCCATGCTATTTTTAAAAACCAGATGGCAGTTATAGGAGTCAAGGGGTACGAAAGGGAAGCAGTGGTTGGGAAGGGAGTGAGACAGTGTTGTAGCCTCTCCTCGATGTTATATTGAGCAAGCAGTAAAGGAAACAAAAGAAAAATTCGGAGTAGGTATTAAAATTCTAAAATTCTGCGTGGTGTCTGTTTGTTCTAAGTCGTGTCTCCCTACCACTTTCGCAGAACGACGCTCTGAGCGTGTTTTTTTAGGGAATTGACTACTTTTAACCTGGGATCTGTTACTGGTAAAGAGACGCCAGACCACACATGACATGTAGAGTTCAGAAGAGTTCAGTGAGACTAGCGATGATATAACCAAATACTTAATGATTTCAGCGTCAGCTCCACTGCACTCCCTATAAAAGAATCTTAATACTAACTAAAATTAGTGGAAGGGGTTCAAGGCTTTTCTATTTTTAGTTAGCTGGTAAAATAACGTCGAAAAAGCAGTTAAGTTTACCATTGGAAATTTTATTCTACTCACAAAACATTGTTTATAAATTGCACTATTGAAGGAAATATGTTAATACAGGATGATAAAAACCAACCTGCATTCAACAAAAATGTGAACGAATATACCCTGAATGGGTTTCCAAGTTCTACAATGGATCGAAGGATGACGTATGCCATATCACATCTATAATCTAGATTTATGTTAAGTTTCATAAAAGAGAAAACTATCAAAATCGTCTACAGTGACCCTCAATTATCTTAAATTACTTATTTAACTTGTCGTAAATTACAGTGGTTGATGTGGTTTCTCAATAATTATATAACAGAAAAATCATCGCGTTTCAGATTTTTACTTCAAGTAGCAAATGTGAACACCATGAGCTTTAATTGACGATCGACACTAGTATTACGCAAAAAGGGGATGTAACAGATGAGACTTCTGCAGTTCTGAGTGAAGCCTTATGCGCTGTTATGCGGCATCGCGTGCGTTCATTACCTTGTCGGTGTTCGTCAGGGGGCGGCGGACGGCACAGCTCCGCTCACCTCGCCGTCTCGGAAGCAACTCTGTCCTAACTTCTCCTTACTACAATTTACCGAAGTTGGTTTAAGAAAAGCTATCTGGCTGTGTTTTCAACTGACCAATCAGGGTCTCTGTTAACCTTAAGCTCCGCCTACAAAAATTCTGTCTGTCCAATTAGAAATGTTATACTTTTCGTGGTGGGGCAATGTTTTTAACGTTTGCAACGTAACAGAGATGCGAAAAAGTCTCACGCTAAAACTTGCAGCTGGTGTGGCCCTTTTAGTGTTATCGTAAGATCTATACCGTTCTTCTGGAGGGCTCTTAACATTGGCTGGGGGGTGGTCCTGGTGGTCAGCCAGAGATGTGGGTGTCCGTCCCTTATCGTAGGGCCTTCTAGCTTAACACGGTTCTGCTCTCGGCTTCTGTTCTCGTTTCTCCCCTCGGAACTGCGTTTGTTTCACGGTGGGAAGGTGTGACATGCATTTAGGCATTCTTGTGTTAGTCTGCGGTATTCCATTTGCTCACTCGTTGATCGTATTACTTTGGTTAATTTAATGTCACGATTATTCGGAGCTATGTGACATACTGCTGGATTTGCTTATCATGTCAGGGTTTTCATGGAAGGTGTTGGATTTGCCTGACACCTTACAAAATCCATGGAGAAGAAATAAAAACTTTGAGGTTCGCCGATGACATTGTGATTCTGTCAGAGACAGCAAAGGACTTGGAAGAGCAGTTGAACGGAATGGACAGTGTCTTGAAAGGAGGATATAAGATGAACATCAGCAAAAGCAAAACGAGGATAATGGAATGTAGCCGAATTAAATCGGGTGATGCTGAGGGAATTTGATTAGGAAATGAGACACTTAAAGTAGTAAACGAGTTTTGCTATTTGTGGAGCAAAATGCAGATGATGGTCGAAGTAGAGAGGATATAAAATGTAGACTGGCAATGGCAAGGAAACCGTTTCTGTAGAAGAGAACTTTGTTAACATCGACTGTAGAGTTGTCAGGAAGTCGTTTCTGAAAGTATTTGTATGGAGTGTAGCCATGTATGGAAGTGAAACATGGACGATAAATGGTATGGACAAGAAAGAAGTTTTCGAAATGTGGTGCTACAGAAGAATGCTGAAGATTAGATGAGTAGATCACGTAACTAATGAGGAGGTATTGAATAGAATTGGGGAGAAGAGAATTTTGTGGCACAACTTGACTAGAAGAAGGGATCGGTTGGTAGGACATGTTCTGAGGCATCAAGGGATCACCAATTTAGCATTTGAGGGCAGCGTGGAGGGTAAAAATCGTAGAGGGAGACCAAGAGATGAATACACAAAGCAGATTCTGAAGGATGTAGGTTGCAGTAAGTACTGGGAGATGAAGAAGCTTGCACAGGATAGATTAACATGGAGAGCTGCATCAAACCAGTCCCAGGACTGAAGACCACAACAACAACAGCTATTTTTAAAAGATACTTTGGTACAACGAAAAACAGAAGGGAACATCAGCCAGAACACTCGGCAGCGAGTACGTCTTCGGATTTTTGGACTACATGTGCTACTACTCCGGAAGACGACATGGATGTGAGGGAGACAGAAGATGCCTTTGAAAGCGCTACTTTCAGCATCAGTTACGAGACTCTCAATGATAGTAGTGTTGACGACAACTGTGAGCCTGATCTTCAGGTTGCTGTAGTTGAATAGCCCGGGCAGGCCATGCCCCAAAGCAACAGAAACTACTCGCAATGATAGCATCCCTTCAGGCTAGATAAATCCACCGGCTGCAACGAGAAATAAACGTGAGCAAAAAAGAAGACGGGCTATATGCATTTTTCCAATTAGAGAGAGAGAGAGAGAGAGAGAGAGAGAGAGAGAGAGAGAGAGAATTAATATAATGGGTCAGGACGAAGAAGATAACAGTGATAAAGACCTTCTGTGGTTCAAGACAATATTGCCATATATGAAACAGTTGCCATCATTAAATAAATTACATTTTAGAACACAAATGCAGGAGTTGTTATTAAAGGAGTTGTCGAAGCTAAATACGCCACAGGTGCCACATGTTGATCATTCATATCCTACTAATGTTTGAGAAATGTAAAATATAAGTACATACAGTTATGTGAATAAAGAAGTAAAAGGACTGATAGATTGATAGGGAGATTACCGAACAACCCGAACCGCAGGTTGCTCTAACCCGGCCCTAATCCCCAAGGCAAAATCGGACCACCCAATTCATAAAAAACCACCTTACCGCGTGTGGGCAAACGGAGAAGAATGGTGGGACGACCCCAGAACAAAACGGCTGGTGACCTCACCAAGAAAACAAGTAGAATTCAACAAGAGTAAATCAAACAAGATATCACCAATCACTTAACTTCTAATAAACTGCGATTTGTCGAGAAGACATGGCGCAGCACCCCCAAATCGCTCTCCCGAACCGTCCGCTGCCAGCCGCTCCAACGGACGCAGGAAGGCGCGCCGATCTCCCGTCTCACGGCGTCGCAGCTCGCACCGGCCAGCCCGATGTCGTGGGTTGACTCCTGCTGCTCTCGTCTCGACCACGAAGCCACTACCCCTCGCTATACGGCGCGGCCCACTGGACTCACGTGGCGACCTCACGTGCGCCGACGCTCAAGACGGACCAGTCGTCTCGTGTCTCAGTGCGCGACCGACCAACCGATCGATCCAACCGCCAATGAACGTTGCCTGAGCAAACTCGAGCAGACTGGCGGCCTAACGCGCAGACTCAGGAACTAAGCCCCGACCGGGCGACCACTCGCTGAGTTCTCTTACTGGCGGATTGGAAAGAGTCTCATTTTGCCGGCCTTAAAGGTTGATTCGAACGCCAGACATACTAGCACTCCGAACGACAGACACACTAACTGCCTAACAGATGCGGACGAGAGACAGACTAGGCCAGCTGGGGCCGACAGACTGACCCATTGACTGGCGAGGTCATAGCGCCCCTTAAATGCACGTGAACAGGCAATCTTTCCCCTTTCCCACCAGAGGGAGACACCAAAGCTGCGACTGCCACAGCGGCGCCACCGCCAGAAACGGAGGGCGAGTGCTTCACACTACGCGCTGCGGCGCGCTCTTCAAAACAGCAAATTTTTACCACGGCTCAATAATCACACAAACTGTCAACAGATGTCCATACGGTTGCGTTCTGCACGGAAGATGGCATTCTCGTCAACAGACAACCACACCAGCGGTGGCATCAGGGCACCTATCAAACTGGGTAGTGTTTGCCGGGTCGTCCTACATCCACAATCGCTGTGTACACAGTGTATGCAGTTATTTTTTTGGTCATCAGACTAGTGACTGGTTTGATGCGGCCCGCCACGAGTTCCTTTCCTGTGCTAACCTCTTCATCTCAGAGTAGCACTTGCAACCTACGTCCTCAGTTATTTGCTTGACGTATTCCAATCTCTGTCTTCCTCTACAGTTTTTGCCCTCTACAGCTCCCTCTAGTACCATGGAAGTCATTCCCTCATGTCTTAGCAGAAGTCCTATCATCCTGTCCCTTCTCCTTATCAGTGTTTTCCACATATTCCTTTCCTCTCCGATTCTGCGTAGAACCTCCTCATTCCTTACCTTATCAGTCCACCTAATTTTCAACATTCGTCTATAGCACACCTCCCAAATGCTTCGATTCTCTTCTGTTCCGGTTTTCCCACAGTCCATGTTTCACTACCATAAAATGCTGTACTCCAGACGTACATCCTCAGAAATTTCTTCCTCAAATTAAGGCCGGTATTTGATATTAGTAGACTTCTCTTGGCCAGAAATGCCTTTTTTGCCATAGCGAGTCTGCTTTTGATGTCCTCCTTGCTCCGTCCGTCATTGGTTATTTTCCTGCCTAGGTAGCAGAATTCCTTAACTTCATTGACTTCGTGACCATCAATCCTGATGTTAAGTTTCTCCCTGTTCTCATTTCTACTACTTCTCATTACCTTCGTCTTTCTCCGATTTACTCTCAAACCATACTGTGTACTCATTAGACTGTTCATTCCGTTCAGCAGATCATTTAATTCTTCTTCACTTTCACTCAGGATAGCAATGTCATCAGCGAATCGTATCATTGATATCCTTTCACCTTGTATTTTAATTCCACTCCTGAAACTTTCTTTTATTTCCATCATTGCTTCCTCGATGTACAGATTGAAGAGTAGGGGCGAAAGGCTACAGCCTTGTCTTACACCCTTCTTAATACGAGCACTTCGTTCTTGATCGTCCACTCTTATTATTCCCTCTTGGTTGTTGTACATATTGTATATGACCCGTCTCTCCCTATAGCTTACCCCTACTTTTTTCAGAATCTCGAACAGCTTGCATCATTTTATATTGTCGAACGCTTTTTACAGGTCGACAAATCATTTGAAAGTGTCTTGATTTTTCTTTAGCCTTGCTTCCATTATTAGCCGTAACGTCAGAATTGCCTCTCTCGTCCCTTTACTTTTCCTAAAGCCAAACTGATCGTCAGCTAGCGCATTCTCAGTTTTCTTTTCCATTCTTCTGTATATTATTCTTGTAATCAGCTTCGGTGCATGAGCTGTTAAGCTGATTGTGCGATAAATCTCGCACTTGTCAGTTCTTGCCGTCTTCGGAATTGTGTGGATGATGCTTTTCCGAAAGTCAGATGGTATATCGCCAGACTCATATATTCTACACACCAACGTGAATAGTCGTTTTGTTGCCACTTCCCCCAATGATTTTAGAAATTCTGATGGAATGTTATCTATCCCTTCTGCCTTATTTGACCGTAAGTCCTCCAAAGCTCTTTTAAATTCCGATTCTAATACTGGATCCCCTATCTCTTCTAAATCGACTCCTGTTTCTTCTTCTATCACATCAGACAAATCTTCACCCTCATAGAGGCTTTCAATGTATTCTTTCCACCTATCTGCTCTCTCTCCTCTGCATTTAACAGTGGAATTCCCGTTGCACTCTTAATGTTACCACCGTTGCTTTTAATGTCACCAAAGGTTGTTTTGACTTTCCTGTATGCTGAGTCTGTCCTTCCGACAATCATATCTTTTTCGATGTCTTCACGTTTTTCCTGCAGCCATTTCGTCTTAGCTTCCCTGCACTTCCTATTTATTCCATTCCTCAGCGACTTGTATTTCTGTATTCTTGATTTTCCCGGAACATGTTTGTACTTCCTCCTTTCATCAATCAACTGAAGTATTTCTTCTGTTACCCATGGTTTCTTCGCTGCTACCTTCTTTGTACCTATGTTTTCCTTCCCAACATCTGTGATGGCTCTTTTTAGAGATGTCCATTCCTCTTCAACTGTACTGCCTACTGCGCTATTCCTTAGACCTAAAGGTAGAAAACTACAAGTTAATGGGGATCAGTAGGAAACAAAAATCCGTAATCTTCGAATACAGCATTATCAGTGTGATGTTTGACACAGCGGTTCTAGGCACTTAAGTCTGGAACCGAGCGATCGCTACGGTCGCAGGTTCGAATCCTGCCTCGGTGCCGGCCGCGGTGGTCTCGCGGTTCTAGGCGCGCAGTCCGGAACCACGCGACTGCTACGGTCGCAGGTTCTAATCCTGCCTCGGGCATGGATGTGTGTGATGTCCTTAGGTTAGTTAGGTTTAAGTAGTTCTAAGTTCTAGGGGACTGATGACCACAGCAGTTAAGTCCCATAATGCTCAGAGCCATTTGAACCATTTGAACCTGCCCCGGTCATGGATGTGTGTGGTGTCCTTAGGTTAGTTAGGTTTAAGTTCTAGGGGACTGATGACCTCAGATGTTGAGTCCTATAGTGCTCAGAGCCATTTGATTCCATGCGACGGAGGGTGGATGCATGTATCCTCGCTAACGGAGGACATTTTGAACATTTCCTGCAACAAAGTGTTTGAAGTCACGCTGGTACGTTCTGTTGCTGTGTGTTTCCATTCCATGATTAATGGGATTTGAAGAGAAGTAATAAAATGAGCTCTAACATGGAAAGTAAGCGTTTTCGGACACATGTCCACATAACATATTTTCTTTCTTTGTGTGTGAGGAATGTTTCCGGAAAGTTTGGCCGGACCTTTTTGTAACACCTTGTATTTTTGAGTCAGGGTAACACAGCGTGTTAATTACCGAGATTACATTCGTCAAGTCTTTTTCTAAAGTTTTCCTCGGGTGAATACTTAACGTCAGATATTGGAGAAATTAACTCATTCGTAAATTTGAAGGTGTTTTATAAATGGAAGTTGGGTTCTGTAAAGAGTCGGTTGTCGGTGGTTTTTCCCCGTGTGTACTAACTAGAAGAATATTTCCCCCTAAAGTCAGTGACGACTCACAGCCAGACACTTGTAGTTATCTCGCGAACGGCTTCTCTGCCGTGTTTACCCGCACGTTTTTGCTCACATCATGGTATACCTTCAGGTCACTGAGTTTTCGCTCTTAACTATTGTTAACTGTGTGTTGGAAGAACTGTTCCTTACCTGGAAAGTGGTACAAGCTAAAGTTACTTCTATATTTAAAAAAGGCAATATGAAGGACAAGGGAAATTTTAGAGCAATAAGGTTATAACATTTATGTGAAAATGATTAATCAAAGATTACAAATTAACGCTGATGCAATAATCTCAGAAGAAGAGTCAGGCTCCTGAGAAGGATGATAGTGTAATTCTGCAATATTTATAATAAGATAAAGTATTGAGAAACGTCAAGAATTCCCCTTAGAAAAGTATTTTGCATTTGTTGATTATGAGAATGCTTTTCATAAGGTCAAAATACACATTTTATGGAAAATACTAAAAAGGTTTCCCTAAACACTTCACTAATAAGATAAACTGTAAGTTAATATAAAAATACTTATAAGCTCAGTTTAGAAGTGAAGATGTCAGATGAAATTTTAATAAATGAAGGTGTTCATCAAGGATGCAGTGTATCACCCACTTAATTTATATAGCGGCGATATAGCTATGAAGTTGACAGACGAAATACTGTTAGGAATTAAAATTGGATTTAGCGCACCATTATATACCCTGTTTCATGTTGATGATGAGAAAACTGTACAGGATACAGAAGATAATTTACAAAGTACTTAGATTGAATCAAAACGCTATACACACCATCAAAAATGTTTTGCATCACCTACGTTCGGGGAGTTCCGGAACCTGTACAGAAAATTGGAATAGAGACGAACATAAACATCATTTGCTCATGAAAAGCACACATTATCTTGTACCACCATACAGCGAGATCTTCAGAGGTGGTGATTCAGATCGCTGTACACACCGGTACCTCTAATACACAATAGCACGTCCTCTTGCATTGATGCGTGCCTCTATTCGTCGTGGCATGCTATCCACAAGTTCATCAAGGCACTGTCGGTCCAGATTGTCCCACTCCTCAACGGCGATTCGGCGTAGCTCCGTCAGAGTAATTGGTGAGTCACGTCGTCCGTAAACAGCCCTTTTCAATCTATCCCAGGCATGTTCGATAGGGTTCATGTCTGGAGAACATGCTGGAATCTCTAGTCGAGCGATGTCGTTATCCTGAAGGAAGTCATTCACAAGATGTGCACGATAGGGGCGCGAATTGTCGTCCACGAAGACGAATGCCTCGCCAATATGCTGCCGAAATGGTTGCACTGTCAGTCAGAGGACGGTATTCACATGTCGTACAGCCCTTACAGCCCCTTGTGTGATCACCAGCGGCGTACGTCGGCCCCACATAATGCCACCCCAAAACAGCACGGAACCTCCACCTTGCTGCACTCGCTGCACTGTGTGTCTAAGGCTTTAAGCCTGACCGGGTTGCCTCCAAACACATATCCAACGATTGTCTGATTGAAGGCGTATGCGACACTCATCGGTGAAGAGAACGGGATGCCAATCCTGAGCGGTCCAATCGGCATGTAATTTTGGCCCATCTGTACCGCGCTACGTGGTGTCGTGGTTGCAAAGATGGACCTCGCCATGGACGTCGAGAGTGAAGTTGCGCACCATGCAGCCTATTGCGCACAGTTTGAGTCGTAACACAACGTCCTCTGGCTGTACGAAAAGCGTTGTTCAACATGGTGGCGTTGTTGTCAGGGTTCCTGCGGCCATCCACTGCAGTAGCAGCCCTCGGGCGGCCTGAGCAACGCATGTCATCGACACTTCCTGTCTCTCTGTATCTCCTCCATGTCCGAACAACATCGCTTTGGTTGACTCTGAGACGCCTGGACACTTCCCTTGTAGAGAGCCCTTCCTGGCACGAAGTAATAATGCGGACTCGATCGAACCTCGGTATTGACTGTCTAGGCATTGTTGAACTACAGGCAGCACGCGCCGTGTACCCCCTTCCTGGACCGAGCGAGGTGGCGCAGTGGTTAGACACTGGACTCGCATTCGGGAGGACGACGGTTCAATCCCGCGTCCTGCAATCCTGATTTAGGTTTTCCGTGATTTCCCTAAATCGCTCCAGGCAAATGCCGGGATGGTTTCTTTCAAAGGGCACGGCCGACTTCCTTTCCCGTCCTTCCCTAATCCAATAAGACCGATGACATCGCTGTCTGGTCTCCTTCCCCAAAAACAACCAACCAACCCACTTCCTGGTGGAATGACTGGCTGTCGGACGCCATTCGTCTAATAGGCTGCTCATGCTTGGTTGTTCACAGCTTTAGTTTTCAGTGACACCTTTGAACAGTCTGTGATACAATGTCCACAGTCAACGTCTGTCTTCAAGAGCTCTGGGATTCAGACTGATGCAAAACTTTTTTTGATGTATGTATTACAAGTTAACTATCTGTAAAAGAGACAAAGATAACGACTTTCAAAGTAAAGAATCCAGTCAGATGGAAAAGAACAATAAATGACGAAATTTTCCAACAACTGTTGTCAGTTCAGTTATCTGAGATGTGATATCAGTTTCAGCTAGAACGAAGGCACCGAGAAGAAGCTTAATCCATATCAAGCTATCTACGGAACGATTGTAAGAACTCTGGGAAGAAAATCAATAAAGGAAACTCACATTAAATTCTGTAAAATTATGGCCGTTCCAATCTTTCTGTATGTTTCCAAATCATGGACAGCAACAAAAAGTGACGTATACAGTAGAGATGAAGTTCATGAGATATTAACGGGCTGTTGTAAAGTAGACAAAAGAAGGAGTGAAACGATAGGATCAGATTTAAAAATCACTTCAGTTAATGACCAGGCAGAAACGAAAGAACGAAATGTGAGGCTCATGTTGATAGAATGATAGAAAAAACATTGCTAAGAAAGATAAGGAATTATCAGCCGATTGGAAGGAAAGACCTACAGTCAGTTCCACAAGAAAATGTACGCCGTTATCTGTATGAAGTAAAAGATACTGTTATAAATGTATGTTTACATGAAAATACATGTTATTACTAATTGCCCAATTACCTAATTGTTAATCCAAACTCTGCCATTGTCGATAATAGCTTGGCACCTTTTTGGCACAGGCTTTTCACGAGATTTTCAGTACATTCTCTCGGTAACGATCTCAATATTATCCTGATATTATACGACAGCTGCTTCAAAGTACATTATTGTTTCCCTTTAAGCTTCATTATACATACGACCAAACGTTTTCGATCGGATTTGCATGCGGAGATACTGCAGGCCAATCCATCGTGGACACCCCATTGTCTTGTTTGTTCCCACGATGTACAGAGGCGGCTGCGATATTTCGGATCATTACACTCTTCAAGCGCCCAGTTTGCCTCGTTCGAACCAGACAGCTTGTTAACGGATCTCAGAAGTCACTTTTGATAAATACTGCACATTGTTCAGCGTTCATATTGGCTGTAAATAAGTGCAAATAATGAAAACTGCAACCGACAAAACACTATATGCCCTACTGGCCATTAAAATTGCTACACCAAGAAGAAATGCAGATGATAAACGGGTATTCATTGGACAAATATATTATACTAGAACTGACATATGATAACATTTTCACGCAATTTGGGTGCATAGATCCTGAGAAATCAGTACCCAGAACAACCACCTCTGGACGTAATAACGGCCTTGATACGCCTGGGCATTGAGTCAAACAGAGCTTGGATGGCGTGTACAGGTACAGCTGCCCGTGCAGCTTCAACACGATACCACAACTCAGCAAGAGTAGTGACTGGCGTATTGTGACGAGCCAGTTGCTCGGCTACCATTGACCAGACGTTTTCAATTGGTGAGAGATCTGGAGAATGTGCTGGCCAGGGCAGCAGTCGAACATTTTCTGTTTCCAGAGAGGCCCGTACAGGACCTGCAACATGAGGTCGTGCATTATCCTGCTGAAATGTAGGGTTTCGCAGGGATCGAATGAAGGGTAGAGCCACGGGTCGTAACACATCTGAAATGCAACGTAACCCAATACTATCACGCCGGGTGAATCGCCAGTATGACGATGACAAATACACGCTTCCAATGTGCGTTCACCGCGATGTCGCCAAACACGGATGCGACCATCACGATGCTGTAAACAAATCCTGGATTCATCCGAAAAAATGACGTTTTGCCATTCGTGCACCCGGGTTCGTCGTTGAGTACACCATCTCAGGCGCTCCTGTCTGTGATGCAGCGTCAAGGTTAACCGCAGCTAAGGTCTCTTAGCTGATAGTCCGTGCTGCTGCAAACGTCGTCGAGCTGTTCGTGCAGATGGTTGTTGTCTTGCAAACGTCCCCATCTGTTGACTCAGGGATCGAGACGTGGCTGCACGATCCGTTACAGCCATGCGGATAAGATTCCTGTCATCTCGACTGCTAGTGATCCAGCACGGCGTTCCGCATTACCCTCCTGAACCCACTGATTCCATATTCTGCTAACAGTCATTGGATCTCGACCAACGCGAGCAGCAATGTCGCGATAAGGTAATCCGCAATCGTGATAGGCTACAATCCGACGTTTATCAAAGTCGGAAACGTGATGGTACGCATTTCTCCTCCTTACACGAGGCATCACAACAACGTTTCACCAGGCAACGCCGGTCAACTGCTGTTTGTGTATGAGAAATGGGTTGGAAAC
This sequence comes from Schistocerca americana, assembly GCF_021461395.2. Classification (NCBI taxonomy): domain Eukaryota; kingdom Metazoa; phylum Arthropoda; class Insecta; order Orthoptera; family Acrididae; genus Schistocerca; species Schistocerca americana. Next base: position 141,625,211 of record NC_060129.1, read on the forward strand.
TTTCCTCATGTCAGCACGTTGTAGGTGTCGCCAGCGGCGCCAACCTTGTGTGAATGCTCTGAAAAGCTAATGATTTGCATATCACAGCATCTTCTTCCTGTCGGTTAAATTTCGCGTCTGTAGCACGTCATCTTCGTGGTGTTTGCAATTTTAATGGCCAGTAGTGTATATACACTGTGCAAAAGTGCATTGTGACCCCTACCAGAGATGCTGCTGTGGACGTTACATTTAACATCATGGCGTACAATTTCTTGTGGAACTGTAGGTAGATCTTGTAAAGAGATGAATGGACGAATGATATAGAAGGGAACAGATGACTACAACACCTAGTCGTTGCAAGGAGATGATGATGATGATTGTGATAATAATTACGTTGATCCCTGTATTTAAGTGTGACGCTGTTTCTCTAGTGCATGCATGTCACTGCCTCAGCAACCCCCCCCCCCCCCCCCCCCCCCCGGCTTCCTGCGGTTACTACTTTCAGAACCTTTCCACATAACGAGCCGCTCGCAGATAAACACGTCATGGGCCAGAGTACCGCATCTCCCGCAGAAGACATCCATCTCCGTGACAGCTGATTGGCTGAGATGTTTTCGTCTCGGTTCACACGCCGTCGCTTCCTGCACCTCCCTTCGACGCGTGGAGGATATACACATATGTACACGTGTGTGTGTGTGTGTGTGTGTGTGTGTGTGTGTGGGTGTGTGCGCGCGCACGCACATCCCTCGGGGGACTCGTGCGTCTACTATATTTGGAAGCGGCGACGCCTGTCTTCGACATGTGACTCATGGATATTGAGAGGGATATCTTTGGCGCTCGCTTGCGCTGGAGTGAGAAACCGGTAGGAGGTAGGGGGGGGGGAGGCAGAGGAGGTGGGGGTGGGATTGGGATGGGGTGGTGAGCTTGTAGCATGGACGGGGTGGATCCCTTTCCTTTCTGCGTCACTGCCTGGGGTCCCACAGGACTGCGCGATGTCCGCCGTCGGCCTATATCGATGCTGAGTACGGCAGCGGGCAGAGGCGGTGCGGTCGCCAGATTGCGACTATCGATAGTCGATAGTCACCCCACCCCAGCAAAGCCCCCTGCTGATCTCGCGGGCTTTTCTATTCACGACGGGGCGAGAGCTACTTTTCTGTCCCGTCTGAGATTGACTAGACTGGGCCGAACGGCAGAAGAGATTAGGAGAGGAGAGCATATAGGAAGTTCTCCGTGGGGTGACGGCCACATTTCTTAACGCTAAGGATTTGTTTGTTTGAAATTTTTCCAGTGCTAGTAATCTAGTTGCCGTTGGGGTCTTCAGTCCAGAGACTGGTTTGATGCAACTCTCCTCTTCATTTCCGAGTAACTACTGCACCCTACATCCCTCTGAATCTGCTTACTGTATTCATCTCTTGGTCTCCCTCTATGATTTTTATCCCCCCCCCCCCCGCCCCACTCTTCCCTCCACAACTAAACTGATGATCCCTTGATGACTCAGAACGTGTCCTACCGTCGGCTCCCTTCTTTTAGTGAGGTTGTGCCACATATTTCTCTTCTCCCCAATTCTATTCTTTACCTCCAGATTAGTTACGTGATCGACCCATCGAATCTTCAGCATCCTTCTGATGCACCGCATTTCAAAGGCTTCTATTCTCCTCTTGTGTAAATTCTTTAATCATACTTCGGTACGTGGCTACACTGCATACAAATAACTTCAGAAAGGACTTCCTGACACTTAAATCTGTACTCGATATTGACAAATTTCAGAAACGCTTTCCTTGCCATAGCCAGTCTACATTTGATATCCTCTCTCTTCGACCATCTTCCGTTATTTTGCTCCCTAAATAGCAAAACTCATCGACTACTTTAAGTGTGTCATTTTATAATCTGGTTCCCTGAGCATCACCTGATTTAATTCGACAACAATCCATTATCCTCTTTCTGCTTTTGTTGATGATCATCTCATATCCTCCTTTCAAGACACTGTCCATTCCGTTCAGCTGCTCTTACAAGTCCTTTGTTGTCTCTGGCAGAATTACAATGTCATCGGCAAACCTCAAAGTTTTTATTTCTTGTCCCTGGACTTTAATTCCAACTCCAAATTTTTCTTTTGGTTCCTTTACTGCTTGCTCAATATACAGATTGAATAACATCGGGGAGAGGCTACAACCCTGTCTCACTCCCTTCTCAACCACTGCTTCCCCTTCGTGGCTCTCGACTCTTATAACTACCATCTGGTTTATGTACACATTGTAAATAGGCCTATATTTCACCCCTGCCACCTTTAAAATTTTAAAGAGAGAGTTCCAATCGACATTGTCAAAAGCTTTCTATAAGTCTACAAATACTAGAAATGTAGGTTTGCCTTTCCTTAATCTATCTTCTAAGACAAGTGGTAGGGTCAGTATTGCCTCACGTGTTCCAACATTTCCCCAGAACCCAAACTAATCTTCGCTGAAGTCGGCTTCTACCAGTTTTTCCATTCTTCTGTAAAGGATTCATGTTAGTATTTTGCAGGCGTGATTTATTAAGCAGGTAGTTCGGTAGATTTCACACCTGTCAACACCTGCTTCCTTTGGAATAATTATCCGAATTTTTTCTTGTAATAGTACCGTTCTCTGTCTTCTTCATGCTGTAGGCAGGTACCTTCAGACACCTTCAATATAATCGCTCCCATTATTTATGACCTTTCGCCAAATATCTGGAAGTTATACCACCTGCGCGTCTTTCTGTTGATTGACCACACTATGGAACGGATAATGTCATATCTGGTGCTGCATCGGATCCTTTTCAGTGGTTCTGTCACTTCGACAATAAGATCGTAGTCGCAGGGATTCGTGGCAGATGAGTACGGTGGGTGTTCCAGAGTCTCCCATGACAAGTGGCACAACAGGTCCTGGACACCACCAGCGGTGTGGCATCGTGCACAATGATGAAGTGGAGTCCCATAAAATGTTGTCGCTTTCGCCTGAGCGCTGGACGAAGGAGGTGTATGCAGGAACGTGAAGTAGTAGGCGGCGTCTGCTAACAGCTTAGCTGTTACAGCGTGATGGGATATCACCGCATCAGTGTCATACGCCTTCGCAGTAGTGGGTGTAGCGCGCACTCCCTGTGGACGAGGAGAGCCGAGATTCCTCCATTCACTGGATCGGTTTCAAGTTTTATTCGTACGAGCACGCCCAGCTGTCGGTGATAATGACGATGCGTCCAAGAAACCAGTTACCTTCTATCTGTTACCGGCCCGAAAAATCCGGAGCGACGGCATAGCGACGCCATTGTTTGCGGCTCGAACGTTTCACGGGGAATGCAACCTGTTGCAGTTTCGCAGTGTCCCAGAATGTCGTGCAGCATGTGGAGCACAGTTTTGTGTCATACTTACTTCCTGCTACTATCTCGCGCGCACTCCAGCAGTAATACACGTCCGACAAGGAAGGTGGGAGATCAACTGTATTGCACTCCACGTGGGGTCGCCCTGTATTTGGGTGATCCTTCCTTCACGGCATCTCTGCCTAACCAGAACGCTTCAAACCATCGCGCGACTGTGCTGTATTGCAATGCTGGCGTCACCACAAGCTTCACGCAGTTCTTCGGTACCCTGACCTCGTGCTGCCACTTCAATTTTGAGCCAAGAACGTCGCTCTGTCTTTGTAAACGTGATGTTAGGGCGGCTGCGTCATCTCTGTAACGTTCCCCGGTCTACACATTACCCTGGACGTCCAAAGCTTGTGGCCTAGTGGCTAGCGCTGCTGCCTCTGGGTCACGGGGTCCTGGGTTCGATTCCCGGCCGGGTTGGAGATTTTTTCTGCCCGGGACTGGGTGCTTATGTTGTCCCCATCATTTCATCATCATCATCACTCGTGACAGTGGCTAGACTGGACAGTGTACAAATTGGACTGCCTGAAAATTGGGACTTTGTAAGGGCGCTGATGACTGCACAGTTGAGTGCCCCACAAACCAAACATCATCATCATCACACTACCCTGGATTGACGGATTGTTGTCCCCGCTTGCCGTACAACCTCGTTTGACAGACCTTCATTGTGTGTCAAGACAGATGGCACCTTGCCAACGCACCGGTTACACGGTACAGCAGTGTTTGGTAATTTATGGTAATTTCTTAGGGAACTACTCTGCTGAGGTCATTGGTCCATAGGTTTACACACTACTTAATCGAACTTTAACTTACGCTAAGGACAAAACACACACACACACACACACACACACTCCAATGGGCGAGGGAGGACTCAAACCTCCGATGGGGGCAGATGCGAGAACCGTGCAAGACGCCCCAGACCGCGCGGCTACCCCATGCGGCACAGCAATGTTATGACTACTTTGTATCCAGCCCTTGTAATTGTTAAAAACTGAGCCGGCCGAAGTGGCCGTGCGGTTCTAGGCGCTGCAGTCTGGATCCGCGAGACCGCTACGGTCACAGGTTCGAATCCTGCCTCGGTCATTGATGTGTGTGATGTCCTTAGGTCAGTTAGGTTTAAGTAGTTCTAAGTTCTAGGGGGCTGACGACCTCAGAAGTTGAGTCCCATAGTGCTCAGAACCATTTGAAGCATTTTTGTTAAAAAACTGTGAAGTCCCACAGTAATACGTATTTTTTTTATCTCGAACCAGCTTTCAGTTTTCTAGACACCCGCGACTGAAATGACACATCGTCAAAGAGATCTCCTAACTGTACAGAGACTGTTATTTCCAAAGATATGTGACGGTTTGTACATGTGTGTCCGAACTGCCTGGCGCAAAAAGGAAAAAGGTCAAGCGTGCAGAACGGGAGGGACAAACGATATGAAATTTTATGTCTTGAGAGTCTACGTGATTAGAATATCGAGTGAAATTTGCAAATAACTTATGAGTCCACTTGTGAGTATGATGTTCCATCCCATCCAGCCTGGTTGGGGCGCCATGACATCCTCTCCAGAAACAAACTGGCTCACGAGTCTTGTAGCTGGTCCTCGGTAATCAGGATGCAGGCACTGAAATGGTTTGACGTTCGAGTCGATGCCACACACACATTCCTCTGAAGACAGATCGCGGAATCTCACTGGCCGTGGAGGTACCACGTTATGCTGACTGTTCGTACAGACACGTGCCATGAGTGGACACTCATTCTCCTGTTGAACAATACGATTACTTCAGGGATAACACGTGAGGATATCAGTGACATACCGTCGTGTCATCAGAGCTCGTCTATGACTATCAGCTGTGACCTGAACTTACAAAAAAAAATGGCTCTGAGCACTATGGGACTACACTGCTGTAGTCATAAGTCCCCTAGAACTTAGAACTAGTTAAACCTAATTAACCTAAGGACATCACACACATCCATGCCCGACGCAGGATTCGAACCTGCGACCGTAGCGGTCGTGCGGTTCCAGACTGTAGCGCCTTTAAGCGCTCGGCCACTCCGGCCGGCCCTGAACTTACAGCTGATGGCTCCCCACACCAAGACACTTGGAGTGACACCAGTATGGCTCTACAAAATATTGGAAGAATGGCACCTCTCCCGCCAACTTTGGTCATCCGGGGTGGTGCAGGTCTGCGATTCATCACTGAACACAATGCGACGCCAATGCACGCCAGTCTGTAGTTCCCATTCATGGCAACACCCGAAGCGTAACCGTTTGTGTTGAGGTGTTCATGGCTTGCTACACATGGAACTTAAAACTCCGCCCAAACGGCCATCAAGGCCCTAACGGGACCGACCGGTCGCCGCGTCATCCTCAGACCATAGGTGTCACTGGATGCGGATATGGAGGGGCATGTGGTCAGCACACCGCTCTCCTGGCCATATGTCAGTTTACGAGACCGGAGCCGCTACTTCTCTGTCAAGTAGCTCCTCAGTTTGCCTCAGAAGGCCTGAGTGCACTCCACTTGCCAACAGCGCTCGGCAGACCGGATGGTCACCCATCCTTGCGCTAGCCCAGCCCGACAGCGCTTAACTTCGGTGATCTGACGGGAACCGGTGTTACCACTGCGACGAGGCCGTTGGCTATAGTTTCATCATGAGACCATTTTTTATTCCTTGGTGACAATAGAAGCCTTGCTATGGAGTTTTATTATGGATCTCAATAGGTACTAGTCGATTAGCCCGACGACACACAAACATTTTATTTTGCTGCTGAGAAGTTACATGGTGTAATGACGGACTTTTTATATTCTATTACCCAGGGTGTAGTACCAGTCTCATTTGTATTGTGCTGTTAAAGCATAAAATTTTTTCATTGAATTTGCCTCTTATACAAGTGCAACGTATGGAAGGATATGGTTTTTACTGCTACGTCTAGTCTTTGTTCAACCTGCGACTAGTATGAGGGTGGTCTGCCGGTGGTTGCATTCACAGCTAAAACTTGTGTATTCATCATATTTTACCTTCTGTATATGTACGTCATCTAGACAACTGATTTTTGAAAAAAATATTTTTTTATGTAATATAATTTTCTCCTACCCTGACAATCTCAAGTATTACTTTTCTCTGAAGATTATTTCAGCGCTGCTGTGGTTCATGGGAGCAATAATATACCTCAAGTAAACTTGTCTTGGGTCTATTGCAGCATAAAATGTAAAACAGTAGTAGTACGGAAAAAGAATGCCGCGTTTAATTAATATTATGCATATTAGTTTTGGCTTGACTTTTTTGGGTTCATAAACATTTTATTTTATCTCTTATTACTTTTATGTTGTGATTTCATGTACTCACACGTTCCATGACCTTGGAGATTTCTCCTCAGTTTGGGCCTGCGGAACTAAACGTGTAAGTAAATGAAAAATAAATAAACTTCAGTGTTGACGTTCTTGCGTTGCTAGCATTCTGAAGGAGGAATGTTGAAATCTGTGCACTGAATCCTTCGAAATGTCTTTAAGTTACCAACAGACCTACTATATTTCATTACTCCTGTGACAACTTGCAATGAGGAAAGAGAGAGGTGTAAAAATGACCTACTCTCACAACAGAGAGCATACATAACATGCAGGCTTGTAATATTAAGAAAAGCTATCAAGAAAAGAATCACTGAAAAGAAAGAGAGATTTGTTGGCATAAAACAGAAATTTAAGTTTCCGAATCATATCTCTGGAGTGTAGCCTTGTACGAGAGTGACACGCCGAGGACCAACAGTTAAGACAAGAACAGAACAGAAGATTTTGAAATGTGGTACTGCAGTAAATTGCTCAAGATCAGCTGGGTAGATCGAATAACTGATGAAAGAGGTACTAAATCTAATTGGGGACAAGAGAAATTTGTGATATAACTGGACTAATTAAGGTATCAGTTGATGGGACATTTTCTCAGACATCAAGGGATCACCAATTTAGTATTGGAGAGAAGTTTGGGGGCATAAAAGTTTAGAGGGAGACCGAGAGGCAAATGCAGTAAGCAGATTCAAGTGTGTATAGGCTGCAGTAGTTATGCATAGGGTTGCACAGGGTAGACCAGTGTGTGGAGCTGCATCAAAGTAGTCTTCCGACTGAAGATAATAACAACAACAACAACAATAGAATTTGCTTATAAAAGCTTAATAGCTGACCCTTCGACAGTGTGTACCCAGGCTATAACATGTACCAGTAGGAGCCATGAGTGGATATTTCGACCACTAAGTGTGGGTTGATCGCCCGTTTTGGAATTAAATAAACTAACTAAGACAGTCTCAAAAACGTGTTTCTGCAGTCTCAATAAATCAGTTGCTGATTGTAATGCTCCAAACGTTTCTGCACAACTTGCTGTCTTTATTTTGATAGCTTATAAGGTGTGTGAGAAAACTATTGTGACTGCCAACATTGCAAGCGATCTGGCAACGCTGTGTTGTTCTATCTGTGCAGACCGGCGTGTCCATCCCTTCCAGAGACTCAATACGAGTTTCAGCTGCTTAGAGCCAATACGTGATTTTTAAGAGTGTCATCAGTGAAGTTATGTTTTTGTTGTGCGTTAAGAAAATGGGAGAGCGGAATTTAGGGTAAAGTTCAAATGGCTCTAAGCACTATGGAACTCAACATTTGAGATTATCAGTCAAAAAAAGGTTCAAATGGCTCTGAGCTCTATGGGACTTAACATCTGAGGTCATCAGTCCCCTAGAACTTAGAACTACTTATATCTAACCAACCTAAGGACATCACACACATCCATGCCCGAGGCAGGATTCGAACCTGCGACCGTAGCAGCAGCACACTTCCGGACTGAAGCGCCTAGAACCGCTCGGCTACAGGGGCCGGCTAGAGCAAAGTTACGCCGTCAAGTATTGCGTTGAGCTTGGGAAATCCGCGAGTGTGCCCTTTGAAAAGTTGAAACAGGTCTATGGGGAACATTCCTTATCAAGAGCACAAGTTTTTCGCTACCACAAATCATTTTTGGAAGGCCTAGAACACGTTGAAGATGAAACGCGGTCAGAAAGACATTCAGCTTTAAAAACTGACAAACACGTCGAAGATACACTATGTGATCAAAAGTATCGGTGCACTCCTGAAACATACGTTTTTCATATTGGGTGCATTGTGCTGTCACCTACTGCCCGGTACTCGATACCAGCGCCCTCAGTACTCATTAGACATCGTGATAGAACAGAATGGGGCGCTCCGCGGAACTCACGGACTTCGAGCGTGGTCAGGCTATTGGTTGTCACTTGTGTCATACGTCTGTACGCGAAATTTCCACACTCCTAAACATCCCTAGGGCCACTGTTTCCGATGTGATAGTGAAGTGGCCACGTGAAGGGACACGTACAGCACAAAAGCGTACAGGCCGACCTCGTCTGTTGACTGACAGAGACCGCCGACAATTGAAGAGGGTCGCAGTGTGCAATAGGCAGACATCCATCCAGACCACCACACAGGAATTCCAACCTGCATCACGATCCACTGCAGGTACAATGACAGTTAGGTGGGAGGTGAGAAAACTTCGATTTCACGGTCAAATGGCTGCTCGTAAGCCACAGATCATGCCGGTAAATGCCAAACGACGCCTCGCTTGGTGTAAAGAGCGTACACATTGGGTGACTGAACGGTAGAAAAAAGTTGTGTGGCGTGACGAATCACGGTAGACAATGTGGCAATCTGATGGCAGGGTGTGGGTATGGCGAATACCCGGCGAATGTCATCTGCCAGTGTGTGTGGTGCCAACAGTAAAATTCGGAAGCGTTGGTGTTATGGTGTGGTCTTGTTTTTCATGGACATTGGTGTTTTAAGCACCTTCTTGCTTCCCACTATTGACGAACAACTCAGGGATGGCGATCGCATCTTTCAACACGATCGAGCACCTGTTTCATAATGCACAGCCTCTGGTGGAGTGGTTACACGACAATAACATCCCTGTAATGGACTGTCCTGCACGGAGTCCTGACCTGAATCCTATAGAACACCTCTGGGATGTTTGGAACGCCGTGCCAGACCTCACCGACTGACATCAATAACTCTCCTCAGTGCAGCACTCCGTGAAGAATGGGCTGCCATTTGCGAAGAAACCTTCCAGCAGGTATGCCTGCCAGAGTGGACGCTGCCATCAAGGCTAAGGGTGGGCCAACACCATACTGAATTTCAGCATTACCGATGGAGGGCGCCACGAACTTGTAAGTTGTTTTCAGTCAGGTTTCCGGATACTTTTGATCACATAGTGTATGTGTACTCTTATGAGATCAGACAGACGTTGAACGATAAGGATGTTTGGTTACCTGTTAAACACTTCCGCGGTACATAAAATTTTGTCCCAAGTTTTGCACATGCGAATGATTTGCACTCCAGTGGTGCCTAAAAACCACACAACTGAGTAGAAGGACAATCGAAGAAACATCTGCGTTGATCTACTTCAGAGGATTGCCAATGGCCGCGAATGGTTCAGTCGTGTAATCCCAGGTGATGAAACCTGGACCTCTGAGAACGATCCTGCGACGAAGCGGAAAAGTGAGGAGTGGCACACTGAGACAACTCGACAGAAAAATACTTGAATGAGGAAATCAAAGATAAAACAAGTTTTTCGACTGTAAGGTGCCGTGCGTAAAGAATTTGTTCCACCAGAACAAACTGTCAATCAAATGTGTAACAAAAATGTCCTTGAAAGAGTGATTGGACTTAGCAAGGACATTGCAGACAAGTGGATGCTTCATCATGACAACGCCCCGTGTCTCACAGCCACTTCCGTAGCGGAATTTTTGACCTCAAAAGGCATTCCTGCTGTTTCACGGCCCTTGTTCATCTGAACTGAGCCTTTGTGATGCTTTTCTTTTCCCAGAGTTGAAAAATAAAAGGATGTCGTTTTAGGACGCCGGAGAACAATCAAAGAATGTGGCCGACATGTTCAGTGTCCCACCAGTTGAAGCCTTTCAGCTCTGACACCAAGGCTGGGAATGACGAGTCCGCCGTCTACAGCTGACGAAGTGAACTACTTTGAAGGGGCAATACTGTTGTGTGAAAGAAATAAAACGCATTGTAGATAGTAAATCAGTCTCATTACTTTTTTCACACACCTTGTAGAACAGGCTGGTTTTGACTCTGCATTTTGCATTTGACAATCATTAGAACCACCGTAAGAATTCAGGTTTTCATTTAATACCAGTAACTAAATGGCAAGTTGAGCTTTGAGTAGTATACCGTATGCTGCAATCCAAATTTATCAGCGTCTCAATTTCGTATGTTTT